>NC_137230.1:7164945-7269945 GCF_949987685.1 Ammodytes marinus | reverse complement strand
CAAAAAAAATCTAAACTCTATTTGGTCTGGACCAAAGCAAGTGAACTAGCGGACTTTCCCAGTGTGAATACACCCTCAATCTGTTTCTACCAAACTAAATAGCAGAGAAGGATGGGGAATGGAACACACACACACACACACACACACACACACACACACACACACACACACACACACACACACACACACACACACACACACAGCGAAAATTATCTCACTATGAAGAGATAACTGACTTTTAGATGACTGTAGTTTGAGATATGTGGAAACAAGCTCCTTCAACTGGTGTGCGTGTGTGTGTGTGTGCGTGCGTGCGTGCGTGCCTGCCTGTGTGTGTGCGTGCGTGCCTGCGTGTGTGCGTGCGTGCATGTGAGCGTGCGTGCGTGAGCGTGTGAGCTGCTCTAGTTTCTGCAGAAGCCTTGGCAGCTGTTGTAGCGTCTGTGAATCTCTGAAGAAGTGAATTCCCAGAAACCTGAAGGACCTAGCCATCACACTGGATTTGATATTTTAATTTTATTTGTTCATTGAATAAAAGTTTTCGTTTAAACCTTTCAAAATAAAACAAAATCATATGGTGTGGTTTTATATACTATCTATGGGTGTGACGCTAATCATATGGTGTGACGCTAAAGTGTTTTAATTTGGAGGTTTTATGCATGGTTGGGTCTTGAGAATGGTTGCAGTTTTTTTTGCAAAATTAAGAAGCGCTTTTATTTAATTGTATTACATTTGTCTTTATCTAGTGTGTGTGTGTGTGTGTGTGTGTGTGTGTGTGTGTGTGTGTGTGTGTGTGTGTTAAGTGAACTATTAATATTTCAGATAGGCCTAAAGCATTTGTGATGATATTTAAAAAAAAAACATAATCCATCTATTCTATTTATCTCTATTCACAAAAAAATGCCAGTAATGCCCAAATGTGAAATAAATATCTGTTATTGTTTGCATCGTCAATTCGTCATACTCATAATTGCTGTAATTATGAACACAGAGCTGGGCAGAGTGGCAGCAGTTGCTTTTAGACACTTAAGAGAAAACTACAGTTGTATCTTGGTGTTTGCAATTGAATGCGTTTAATTCTTTAACTTTTTTTTTGCTCTACCGGAAGTATTGCTTGTATGTAAATCTGTCTAGTTTTATAACGTTTTATTTTGAAAGGTTTAACCGGGAGTATTACTTGTATGTGATTACGGCTAGCTTTATACACGGTTGTAGTTGCGGTATGTGGCCACAGGGGGGCGACAACTTCCGTGCTTTGAATTACCGGTTCAACTTCTCTTACTTTTTTGACTCTGGCTTTATAATTTATTTATTCAGTGATTACTTATAAAATCTCACTGGAACACATAGACAATACTATAAGCTATACTGACAAGTAGTTTTGTTAGATTTATAACAGGATATATTGGAATTAATCTCAAATAGGCCTCCCAAATGTCTTACATTAGGCGATGATTAAGAAAAATAATGCAAAATGTAATGTTTTTGTACAAGGAAATGCTGAATCTCAATGAAGATAAGATGAAGAATTGTGATAAAACCAGTATACTTAAGACAAGTATATCCCATCATAATTTAAATACAAAAACTTTCATGTCACACCATATGACAATTGTATGCACAGACTTAAACAAATTGGTGAATAAATACATATTTCAATTAAAAATCTAAAAGACCTGATACATTTAGAGAAATTCAAGAATCAGTACAACTAAACTCAATCATTCTCATGTCAAATATTTGAAAATTTATTTTTAACCTTTTTAGGGGGGCTTATAGGCCTATGTCATACACCCATATGATGTATGATTTCCTGTTTCCATTTCCAAATTGTGTTCATTTCTGATCTATTCATGAGTTTATACCATAGATAGTATATAAGATACACATTTATAGGCCACATACAAAAAACAATTAGGTTAAGTAGGCTAGACCTATACACATTTTCTTTATGTGTGAGAGATGCTTTAATCTTAATCTTTGTGCAAATAATATTTATAAATGAATGGATTGAAACATAACACATTGTTTGAACAGTGTATTGTGCTGTAATTTGCGCATCTGTTAATAAAAATAAATCTTCCTTTTCAGCGTGCTGTGTGATGACGTCACGCTGGTCAAGCCAAAAACCCTATGAGCACAGTAATCAGTAGCCGGGTGCGGTGGCGCGCGCCTGTAATCCAAGTTACTGGGAGGCTGAGTCTGGCGGATCGTTTGAGCTCAGGAGATCTGAGCTGCAGTGGACTATGCCGATCGGGTGTCCGCACTAAGTTCGGTATCGATATGGTGCTCCTGGGGGAGCTCGGGACCACCAGGTCGTCTAAGGAGGGGTGCACCGGCCCAGGTCGGAAACGGAGCAGGCCAAAGCCCCCGTGCCGCTCAGTAGTGGGATCGCGCCTGTGAATAGACACTGTAGTGCAGCCTGAGTAATACAGCGAGACCCAGATTTTTGACACTTCTCACAAAAAATAAATCCACAACACACACTCAACATTATGTATTTACAGCTCAAACAGCTTCGTTGCTGCTTTTTCAAGTTCTTATTCACATGAAAACCCTTCGCAAAGACGCTGCTCTGCGTGCCCTACAGCGACTCTACCTGACGACAACCGAAACGACACCAGCTGCGCTTAATGCTGCGTTTACTTTCGATATGAAACTTGTCAAGAGAGATTTTATTGTAAGGAGGAGGTCCATTTTGACAGAACAGCGGATAACATAAGATATGATTTAATGGGCTGTGTGAGAGATGAGCACAGTCTTATGTAGCCTATAACTATAACTAGCCTAACTATGTCACAAACACCCTGGGATTGAACAAAGGCTGTTTTTCGGTCTACTAGCTCGTTTATGAGTTAACCCAACTCCTCTATTAGCAGGTCTTTCCCTTCAACAACTTGTCTGTCTGTTATATTCATATATTTAATATCCTATAAAGTGACCTATCAAACTATTACCGCACGTGTGACAGCTGCTGCGGCTGATACAAACAGATATGACACAAGTCCACAATGTAAAACTACAATGACGGTTTTAATACTAGTCAAGGTGATGACATTGTTTCCATAAATAGTAATTCAGGGCTGACAGTTTTGATCGCATTTGCTACTGAAATTGATCACGTGCGATGATGAATACAAATCCATTCTCACTAGTGTGACAGGCTGCTAATGAGGAGAGGCTGTCTTTGAAACACAGAGGAGCGCTGCACAACACTGCTTAGAGTGCTCTACATTAACACTCCAAATGGGGGTAAATGTAGACTTAGGCAAGTAAGTATTGAGTCCACCCTCCACTTTGGCTGGTGAAAGATGTGTGCTCGTGCAGCGATTCTAGGTATAAAAACTTCACCAACGGTAATTACCGGAAGGTGACGGCACATTACCGCAGTTAAGTTAGCGCGTGTACAAACAGAACATTTCCTGTGCGCCTTCACATTAAAAGCCTGTTAATAGCCAAACGTGAGTTGACTTTTATTTTGAAGCCGGTAAGAACAGGAAGTTAGGGCTTTTTTCTAGCTTGAAAGGTAACTCCTTCAGCTGCAGCGAACAGTCAACAGTATCCTAGTCTATTTAAACAAAGTTTTAAATAAGCCACTGAAAAGCTACTCCCAACACATTCACAACAACCTATTTAATTTATCCTAAATTGTACCAATATGTATACTTATTTATTTAATAGGATATGTTTAATGTTTTAAAGTTTGGTTTTAATTAACAGAAGGACATTATAATAATAATAATTCTGAATCAGCAAAAAATTGCAATTGGCAGGTTAGATTCTTTTGTCTAAATTGCAATCAGTGCACCCCTATTCATTTTTCCATAATTATTACTGCACACACTAGGATATAATATTAATTGAGACCAAGATAACATGATCAAAGGTAATTAGAGCGAAATGCAAGGGTTAAGGTTATGCAAGTTTTCGATCATACTTTGTGTGCTACCAAATTTAGTGACTATATAACACTGACAAGTGTTACTGAAGTTTAACACTATGACGAAAATAACACTGATAGTGTTATTAACATTTGACACTAGGTTTTTTTAAGTGTTAATCAGAATTAATTGTAATATATAGGTTTTAAGCAATTTGGCTTTCAAAACTCAGTGCCTACCCATTGACTGACCTCACTGCACGTCACTGCAGGTAGACCTAGTTACATAACCAGTTTACGTGTAGGCCTATGGGTAGGTGGGGTGTCAACTCCTGATACGAAAGAGGTATCCCATTCTGTAAATACAGATTCCTTGGAATGACAGTTGGGCAGCAGTCAATACAAGTCTATGTTTCATACATATAGGAGAGTAAACATTTCCCTCTGTATAAGTTATTAACTTTGGCTAATATTAGGATATTCCAACATTCTTTTTGTTCATACAAACAACTAACAAGGGTTGTACAACCTTGAATAGCCAACAGAGAGCACACATGTGCCTCTATTTATATCCATCCATCATGATATCACCTTTTACCAGTTAACATGTTTTTATGAGTAATGTTCCAAACAGGAACAGTTTTTTTTAAACATTCTACAGCTTTCCCAATCTGTTAATGCCCCTGCCCCAACTTTTGAAATGTGTTGATGGCATCAAATTCAGGATAAACATATATTTAGGAAAAACAATGAAATAGATAGAGTAAAACATAAAATAGTTTGTCTTTGTATTGTTTTCAACCTGATTGTATGTGGAAAAGCATGAACAAATAATCACTGTTGTATAATACGGTTTACATAACATCCTAACTTGGTTGTATTATAATGCTAACTTTTTCAGAAAAGACAATGAGAGAATGTTGTATTCATCAATTCACAAGCATTGATCAAATGTGCCTGTCCACACCTGATATTACTAGGCTAATAATACCAATACATCATTATATGGGGTTCAATGAGGCTCAATATATTATAGAACATTTGTGCACTCACACCTAATATAGGCAAAGGGTAATAAGTTTGTTCAGGCTGTGAATATCAGTTATTGAAACTGGTCATTATCATTTTCTGAGAGGAAGGGTCTCTGACGGAGGAGTTATTGTCAGATCGGAACTTGCAGGTGAGAGCCAGGCACCACAGGAACATAAATAAACCTGAAAAATAAAAATAAATTAAAGTATCTGAATTCAGCAAATCATTAAAGCTTTACATATACAGCTCTGGAACAAAAATAAAAGACCAGTTTGGATTTTTCTACATTACTTAGTAGGAAAGGCTCCTAATGACAATATTCCTATTGGGAATTTGATAACTGTTGTTTTTATAGAATAAAACCAAAATGTTCATTCTACTCAAACATATAAAATGGAATTTGGGGTAAATTCTTTAGCTAACAAGAATTACTCTACATTGCATTTACTCACGCGGGTAGAAACTCGGAGGACGCTTGACATTACGGTGGTTTAATACTGCTCAATTAATACTAGAGAAGGTACATGAATGTGAAAATTGTTCTTGTAAATACATGCACAGCACATATGCCAATAAATAGTAAAATGACAGACACTGAACATTTGGAATGGTTTCTTAATTTTTTTCCAGAGCTATATATTATATATATAAATAATATATTTATATGTGTGTTAACATACTGACCCTGCATAGAGTTGAGGATAGTAAATAGGTAGATCCCAGGGAGGGAGATAGGCAGGTAGGTGGTGCTGGCTAAGCCCCAAGGTAGGCCCAACACACAGCTGAGGCCCAGCACGGTGGCACAGTCCTTCCATAACCCTTTCTCTCTGCTCATGCTCTTCCCTTTACTGCTTGTGCTACCTTCTCTCCTTAGCCCGCGCAGTTTGACCACCACCAGCCCTAGCATGCAGGAGTTACACAGTATCACCAGGCACGGGAAGGCCACAGTGGTGATGTAGCTGACTAAAAGCCTCTGTGGGAAGCGGCTGCTCATCCAGCACCTGTAAAAATACACCAGCAAAAATAAAAGTGAAGTTTCACTTTTTAAATTAGATCAAATAACTTTTGAATTCCAAATAGTTTGCTTATTGGTACAGTTTTTTTTTTTTTTTTTTACTTAACTAAAATCATATCTACAATTTATGTCGACAAATAACTAAAACATGCTATGTATGTTATCACTCAAACTGAGAGTAAACACATATGAACGAAATGAGGTTATGGCTCTGGCTGAAATGAGGTTATGGTTGTTTGATGGCTGTTTGCTGGATTTTGCTGTCACCATTAAAGCCAGCAGCTAGGATGCAGTTTAAGTTTAGTGTCAAGAATGTATCCTTATTTTTTTTAAAGGGATACATATACATTTAAATTATTATTTTAAAATATTGTTTAAAAAAATAAGATTCAATCTGAAAATGTACCATTCTTCCTGATGATATTGTCTTCAAATCATAATTTATTTTAAACCTCCTGTGTGGTGGAATAATGTAAAATCAAAGCAATGAACCTTGGTTTCTTACATATTGACTGTTGAATTGTGATGGTTGTCGCCCCTCAGTTCCAGACTGTTTTTGCCATAAACACCTAAAGTCCCACAAACCACTGTGGCCACTGTAGGAATTCCTGCATGAAGACAAGACATACACAGAATTGACTTCAACGAGCCCCGACTAAACTGTTTAATATGCCTGTATGAACACTTGGTTAAACGAGGACACACTCTGAATGAATGTGGGGCTTTTGTGCTCAGGAACACAATCATATACATTCTGACAGAAAGGCAGTCTCAAGCAGCAGCCTCCACTCACCCCATCCCACCAGGCTGAGTTTGAGCAGGTATCTCCTCACATAGATGTTGAAGACTCTGACTAGCAGAAGGTAGAGGTGGAAGCCCTCCAGAGCCGTCCAGCTGAAGGTAGCCAGCAGGGACCAGTGTAGAAACAGACCCAGACCACGGCAGACCCAGCCCTCCTCTTCCTCCTCACTCTCACCCATCTGCCCCCAGAAGCAGCACAGCAGGAAGCTGAGGTGCAGGCAGAGCAGTGCCCCTGTTAGCTGCATATGAACTCCCATGGCCTTCTCTGGACGCCACCGTCTGGAAAAGGGAACAGTATCATTTATGTATATCATGACTATTTCTATATAGCCTTTTTAGCAGATATAGCTAACCTGCATTTTAGATATTTTGAACTGAACACCATGGTAGGAAATTCACTTTGGTTCATTGCAAGGGCAATTATAGTAAATGGTATGAGCAAAATTCTATTCTATTCTATTCTATCTTTGTTGCATGATAGAATCATATTACATTACTCCTATAAAGTCATTCATTTATTAAAGTTCATATAACATTGCAATGGTAAATCTTTTGCTACAGTTAATACATACACAGAAAACTGAGCATATTAAGTGAGGGAAGAGAAATGGGGAGGGAGACACCATGTCACTCCAGGATGATAATGTGGTGGCTGAGTGTAAAACACATGAAATATGAAGCTGAACTTAACTCTAAACGTCTTGTTCCCTCTGTGCAGGGTGACTGACTACTGCACCGCAATGACAACAACCACCATATTTGTACGTTTGATATTAATCATTAGAATTTGTCAACATTCTCAGCGATTGAGAAATAATGACCCTAACCCTATCTAACAGATATGTTTGCAACATATAAAGCACCACTGTGCAAAGGCTGCAGGCAAGTGTGGTTTAATTAAACCTCATATAGTACATTGACGTGCATGCCCATGTGGTTTGACCTTTGCATGAGAAAACCGTCTTCCTGTGAAATAAACCATTAACTCAAACATAGCTGCCATTGGTTCAGTTCCTCTACCAGGAGGAATAAAGAGGTCCTCTCTGTTAAACATTATGTTTCACATATTCTTTAATATTTTAATATCATTAAATATATAATATAATTGGATATAATTATCTGAAGTAAAAGAAAAAAAAAACATACTGTAGGCATATACAGACGATCAAGCTGAGGATGGTGAAGACGACAGAGACAGCTGATCCGATGTAGGTGATGTAGCTAAGGTACACTGCATTAGTTTTATCCACGGATGATGATAATGCAGGGTTCTGGAGCAGAAAAAAGATACGATAAAAATTCAAATCTGATGGCAGCCTATACGTTTAAGATTTGCACTGCTTTTGAATGGAAACGACTGACAATTCCATAACCCAACTGTGTAGGCTACCCTACCTGCCCCAAGTGACAAGTATGTGCCACTAATCGTTTATATGAGAGTGTAAAACTTACTCCTAGTAGTATAACATTGTACCTTGTAACACTTCAAACCAATGACAAGTTGAGTCATTACTGGATACTGGTAGGCTAGTTCTATCCCTTACACTTTTGTTCTTGTATTTTTTATTTTGGAAAGACTAAAAAAAACTACATTAACACCCTTACTACAGCACATTCACACATTTCAGTATGCTGAGAAAATTGTCTTTTATCATTGATTTACCACAAGCACAGCAAAGAAGCTCAGGTGGTTGCAGCTGCAAATGCATTGAGTTCCGGTGTTATCGGTATCACAGCCTGCTGCGTTCCAAAAACCTAAAAAAAAAAATGCGTAATGAACAAATCACAAGGTATTTTTATCTATTTAAGAGCATGTAGCCTACAGTAGCATTTGTAGCCCACCTGTTCCATTCAGCAGCTCCTGCCAAAACACACACACAGGGTCGTCTTCAATCTGAAACATATTCAAAATTAGAGCAGAGTCGATAGATACCATATTCCAGGTTTAATACTATCCGGTTCCCTGTCACTTTACCGTTATGTTGTATTTGAAGGTTAGATTGACGGGTTGGGGGAGGTCGCTGACATGATGGTGCCCTGCCCTCACTGCCAGGACAAGCCCCCCCACAACAGTGCCTTGCATGGGTTCTTTTTTGGGTCCTAACCCTCTCCCCCTTGCTCTTGGAGGGCGACTTACCTGCAATGAGAATACACAGATGCAGAGTGGACATGAAACATTACTATTGGGTTGAGGTCATATACTGTAGGTTAAATCAGAGTAAGCATATGTAGTGGCCTAAAAACAGTATATGACCATCAATGTCATTCTAAAATAAATTTGATTCAAGAAAATGTATATTTTAAAATGCTAATGCTAATATACAAGATATTGCATGGACTAGCACCATCTTATTTATCTAACTTCTCAACACACCGTATTAACAGCATGCACTCTTCAATCTCAAAATGCTTACAACTCTTTGGGTAAATAAGCAGTATACTGTACAGGCAAGTTGCAACAGAGCTTTCTCGCCAGAGAGCAAATTAGCAAACTTGTGGTTACTGAGCTCTTTACTCTGGGTCATAGGCCAACTACCGACCGCCCTTATGCATTCTGTGTTCACTTTGTTCATAGTTTGGCACTGTCTTGAAATGGTTGCACACTTCAACAACTATGCGTTTCAATTGGGGCATGTTATGCGATTTAGGGCTCTACGAATACACTTGACTTGACTTCATTCACCTTCTCTTTACTTAGCCTACTGTATATCCAATTGGGATTAGTATTGAATTATTCAAGGCAATCGAGGAGGGTTCAACTAGTCTCACCTAAGACATCTCTAACATTGTACCTTCAGAGCTACTGACCTTAAAGTAAGTGCTGTTGATCACTGTGGCCACCACCCGCACCACCTCATCCAATGCAGCTCCTCTGCTCCGCTGGAGAGCTGACGATGGGATGTGAACCCTGTGTTCACGACTGGGCCTCACTTCAGCCTGCACACCAAAAAGGGCAAAACTAGATTTTTAGACTTTATACAAAGCAAAACATGTATTAAACATGATAAAAGAAAGAATTGATATAATAAAATACAATATGTCTTTCTCCTGTTTTGTTTATCTGTTCGTATATTTTATATGCAAGAACTCATATTGTTTTTCTTCCAAAACCAACTGAAAGCCAGCTTAGACAAGAGCTGGAACTCCAGATATGGCCTCACCTCTTGAGACGAGTTCACCCAGCCGGAGGCGTAGCCCTGCATACGTATACGTCCTCTTGTTATGCAGGTTGTAATGCTGTTCTCATAACAACTAGCAACATACATTTCAGGGTTTTAGCAATTCAAACATGCAGTTATTATGACTACACCATTATAGTACAATGCTTAAATATGTTCAGATTTCAAGTTATTTTAACAAACAATACAATTTAGTAATCTTTAGGTTATGTTCAATATAACTACCATGTGAAAAACTTTTCGATTATTATTATAAAGCCATTTAAGGGTTGAGGTAGTTGTGCACCCCTGTGGCTTTTGAAGTCATTTCAAAACAGTGTGGTATAACAGAGAAATACACAGTCATGTGAATGTAGTTCCTGAAAAGCTGGAAGTTGAGACTAGTTTTTCTTCAGACAAGACAACACTGTGACGAGTTAAAAAACTAAAACTGATATGCTCATCATTGGTCATGTGCTTTTGAGTAGTATGCAGTGTGCGAGTTACCTGGTCCAGGAATCAGTATGTTGACAATCTTCGAGGACATCTTGGCAGTACTCTGTCAGAGTGATAGATAACAAGTTAAATAGAGTAGAGTAGCCTATATGATAAGACACTCTGGATGAAAGAGTAACAGTTAAAATCCAATAAGACTTGTTAGTGAAGGATCTAAGTGAGAAAATTAGAGGAAATATTTATGTTTTCTGATTACCACTTACTTGGGGAAACATTTGGTTTTGGTATTGCACAAATGGTTGGGTAAGAACTCCTCACGTATGGCAGGAGAGGACCATGAGTGACTTTACTGTACTGTACCTCTCTTTGATTATCCACAACCTTAATGTATAACAGTTAATATGGCATTCACCACATACACCCACAGCCATATAGACACACAATAAACACATGCAAACTACTCACCAGCTTGGGTCTGTGAAAACCAGACAAGTGTGACGAAGAGAACAGTAATCCACATAGTGCCTCACTGATCCTCAAACACCTCTCAGATGTTACGGTTCCACTCACACTGTTATTGTGCTCTCTGTCTGAGTTTTTCATTGTGAGGTGCTTGGGGAGTTTCACATCTACTTGCATTTCATGTTGGTTGTGGAGAGGGGGTGGAAAGCTCATCTGTGACAGGAAATGATTCATATCGGGTTTCATATTCATATATAAAGGTAATGAATGATCAAATTATTTTAAACCTCCAAATCTCAAGCTCTTTGGGGCTTTAATTCGTAATTAAGCTTGTATAACATCAGCCCTGTAAAGCACAGTCAAGATATAAACATATTTTATATTTCAGCACAAGCTGGACTATAATACAATTTGTGCTGCAGTGATGACACTTTAATGGATGTAGCAATACATCACTATCTATGCAAATATCATGTAAATTCAACCAGTAGCTAGACACTAACATGGAATTATCTTTGTACTTCCTCTTTTCAGGGGAGTTTTTTTTGCCTATGTGGTGAATCACTTTATTGATAAATGTAATGACTTTCGCAGTATAGGGGTAAAAATTATGGCCATCTACTTTATATAGGGGACATCTTAAAGTTGTATACCCTGGGTAAGGGTATCTCAACATTGTGGGGGTTTGGTTTCAACAGTAATCAATATTGGAGCTTTGAAACCAAGCTTACAGAGAGTTAATGTTGAAAGAAAGATGAGCCACCATGTACCATGTGACTCTGGTTAGGGTTAGGGTGATGTATGGATAGTTTACAATGACTCAATTCGAGGAAAGTTGAAAAGAGGAAGTTTTCAAATGTTACTCTTTTCCTATCAACGTAAGAAATACGAAATACTTAAGTCACCAGGTTCAACAAGTCAACTGACAGACAAAGCTTGCTGGGGAAGTGAAACTCAGCCCAGCACCACACACTGACTTCAGGTTGGCAGCACACATGGGAAAATGAAAATGTTATTAACACTATTCACTCAATTCTTTAATATATCATCTTAGAAATTCCCAAATACGTATGATTTCAAAGATTGTATGTGATCATTGGTTTAAACAAATACATTAAGACTTTTTTCAGGTTTATTTATGTACAACGTTTCCGTGAGTTAACTTAAAGACAAATGGCAATTGTTTCTGTGAGGACAGTTTTAAAGTTGCAGAGAACAATGTTTACATCAAGAGTTTGACAGTCATGGGGAATATCCACCACGTTCTGGGGGAGGGGTGAATCACATGTGGGAGGTACTATTGCTATGGTTACATGAAGGGGGGGCTAGCCTATTAGCACAGTTATGCTATCCATGTTCACATCTGGGTTATCTCATCCGGGCTAATGGCAGGACAGAGGGTCTAATCAGGTTTGGTTCCTGAAGTCTTAGCAGCTGAGGTTGTTCTGTCCTCCATATGTTTCATCCTCTGCTTCTTGGCTGACAGGCAGATCCACAGGAAGATCAAGAAGCCTTTGACAAAGAGACACATATATAACCATACGATATATAACCATGGGCTGAAGAGCTGAAGAGAATGTGAACACAGGCATCTCATAAAACAAACCTGTCTATGTAGACAGGTTAAAGGTCAGCGATCCTGGAGAATGCTTGTTGTCAAAATCACTGTAAATATGTTTTCATGATCAGCTAGCTGTGCCTACTGTGTGCACTGACAAAAGAATCCAGTGTTAATACACAGCCTAGGCTCTGTAAACAGGCATGATGGTAGCTACAGTGTTCACATCTGCCCCCTTAACATACCCTTTGTTTACATAACAGTTTTCAGAGTCTAGGATGTGCATTAACATTAGCATTTTTTTCATCGCACATACAGGTAGCGGATTTTGAGGAGATATTCCCAGAATATGACAAAAGGTGATTTTGACCACAAGCGTTCTTCGGAATTGCTGACTCCACATTTATAATCCTTTGAACAGACACAAACACTACTCAAAGCGGACTGCAGACCTTGTGTGGAATTGAGGATGCAGAAGAGGTAGAGGATGGGGTAGTTGACATATCCTGAGCCCAGGAAGGCCAGACCCCAGGTGGTCCCCATCAGGCAGGTCAGACCAAAGACAGTGAGGCCGCTCCTGCAGGACTCACTGAACCTGGCTGGGTCTCCGTGTTGCACCGAGCTGCTCCTGGACACTTGTTTCAACTTACAGATGCTAGAGGCCACTGCCAACAGTACGCCAGAGTTGAAGATGAACGTGACAGTGAAATACACCAGGTTCATAGAGTAGAAAAAGGAGTCATCTGTGATCCAGCAGCTGTGGGACAAGGAGGACACTCAAAGTTTAAATCCTTACAATAGTTGTTTAATGAAAACAAAGTGTTACAAAATAAATACTATTTATGGTTGGCATTTATTTCAGCTGGAGCCATGTATTAAGATTCTGTTACTACCTCTCTCTATCTATAATAGTCTGCCGTTCCCTTGCACAATACACATTGCTTTCACCCACACACTACTGTAATTCATTTCTGTAAGTAATGTTAGTGTGGTCAAATTGGCCTAGCCCTAGATTTTAATCTCAAGGCCTTTTCCATTATTGTATACAAGAATATAATCATATGTTTTTGTGTACAGCACGTCATCTTTTTTAGAAAGCATTTTTCTTGAATATTATGTCTCTTAAGGTGTTTGTCATATTTATGCAGACGAATAATCCAAATAACATATGGACAACACAATTAATAAAATAAGAAAAGTTTACGCTAAAGCTGTGAAAACGTTGCTAAACTCTGTGATGCAAACATTGATTATACATTTTGTCTAACCAAAAGCAGTTCTGACTAACTTACATGGCCGTGGTTTGGTTGGTATCAGCCATGGACAAATGTGTAACTCCGTAAAATTGTTTAATATCCTTCAATCCCAAAGTGACTGCCACAATTACACCAGGGATCCCTGAGGAATCACACACACGGTTTAATATCATATTAAATAATGCAACATTTCATAACTCAAGCATACATACTACAGTATACTGTCTTATCAAGATACTTCCAGTGATGCCTTAGAGGGGATTGATGTCAGAAAAGATTTATCCCTAACCTATAATACTGATCAGGTTATGGTGTCAATCACTTGAATTAAGGGTTTCGAAACGCTGTCACACTAAAACAGTTTGCTTTCCCCTTATAACACATGTACCTCCAAGTGGACCAGATAAGTGCAACAATCTTTCAATTTGTGATATAAGCGTGATAATTGGGATGAGCAGTCTCTATGGGTCACTTGACAAGAAAATTGTCCGAGACAATGCAATGAAAAAAATAAATGTTTAATGAAAAAACCTAATACTATGAAACATTTCCAAATTCACAATTTCAAATGTCTCGGACAATTTTCTTGTCAAGTGATCCATGGAGACTGCTCATGCCAATTTCCACTATCATCAACTGAAAGATTCTGACGAAAATAAGCACTTAGCTAGCCTGGAAATCCAGACCCTGACAGGCGCAGCAAATTTAATTTGCCAGCGCCTAGTGGCAGGTTTGGGAATGCCAGGCTAGCACTTAGCCGCTCCACTATCCCCTGCTGGTGATTTCTTTTAAGCATTTTCTGTGCCATTGCTCCACCCAGTGGTCAAACACACAGCTGCATACATTCTCAAGTCACCTGTGTATTATACATAAAACAACAATAAATGAGTAACCAGAAGGTGCCATTGCAGCACTCACCCCATCCAGCCAGAGAGAGTTTGACCATGTAGTGCTTGTATTGGGTGTTGAACACCTTGATAAGCAGAAGGTAGAGGTGAAATGCCTCTATGGCCATCCATGTGAAAGAGCAGAGCAGGGAGTAATGCAGGAGAGATGCCAAAAACACACACACCCAGTCTGGCTTGGCCGTGGCCCCCCACTCGGTTAGCAAGAAGGCTGAGTTAAGTAAAAACAAGGCCCCACTCAGAGATACATGGATGGACATGGAGTAATCCATTTTTTGTTTGCTGACAAAGAGAAAGAGGGGGAGACTACATCAGAATATAACAGTAAATACATGCTGAGGTAAGTTCAGTTTAAAACATCAACACGGGTGTGGCTGTGCCTTTTCCTAATGTGATACTGCAGCAGAATAATGATACACAACACACACAAGCTGAATCCTCATTCAATATCGGTCAAAACATTTTTTGGGGGAGGGGCTCATTTTGTCCTTCTTAAAGCTATATAGTGCGTAACTTCTGTTGCCCCCATGAGGAAATCTGAGGAATTGTGATCATACAAGGATTTTATTCCTTCTGCTGAGTGTCCAGGTTTTTTTTTTTTGCATTATTAAAGCAGCTATGAGTAACATTTAAATATCTTTTAAACAGCCTCATGTTTCCTCTGATAATCATAAATTACCTTTAACAGCAAACAAGACCATCGGTGCAAAGAAAGACGTTTTTATATAGTTTTTATTACTGCGTTTGGTCTGGTCGCACACCCAGTCCGATTTTCGGTTCGCTCGTGCAGGCTCTATGGTCACATATCCGTATTGGTCGCAGATTTCAGTGTGGAGCAGCAACGCGATTTGAGAAAGCCTATCCCTCCAGGTGAGGGAAGGGGAGCAGGAGCCTTGTTTGAGACAGTTATTTGTCGTCATAATGACTGATAACGGGGCTGAACCATCAAAGAAAAAAAAGAGAATGCAATGAAGAAAAGCTAAAAGGGAGAGTGATATGGGCTACGGGTGGGACGAGGGCGTTGCCAAGCAACGTGTATACAATTTCACGAGAGCGAAACTAGACTGCAGTGTTTACTCCTAAATGAATGAGCGGTTGGTACTAACACAAAGTTTGCTTTGCTTCACCATCATCAGATAACCATTATCTGAAATAGTCATTATTTACATCAACAACACAAACACATTACCTCATCGTGATCCATACTAACTGCCGTCTCTCGTTCATTCGCTTTCTGTGAGGACACGTAATCTTTCAGCTCCGTGAGAGAGAGTAGTTAGGTGACGCTGCTGCATCAACTCATTGCAATCAGGTGCAGGGCTGGACTGGGACAAAAAATCGGCCCTGGCATTTTTGGCCATGGCAGCCCACCATGATTATTTTTACGATATGTGGAGGCAGGGGCGTTGCTCCAAATTCTGGGCCCATACAGGAAGTCCTGATGGGCCCTCTGAGAGGCGGTCTTACAATACAAACATGTAAAAGCTATGTTTGTCTATAGTCCAAAACGTATGAGTGACTGGTCCCTCTCTGAGCCAGATAACAACACAATGTTTCTATTGATGAATGACCAAATCATTACGCGTATTTGAACACAACCCCTGGTCTAATGACTCTTAATAAACATGCACACACACAGTGTTTCTCACAGGAATTTGGGAGACTGTGTCGTGGACCCTCGACCTTCTAGGGGGGTCCGGGGGAATGCTCCCCCGGAAGATTTTTTTTCAAATGTTAAAGTAAAATTCATCAATCTGGTGCACTTTGAGGAGAAAACTAAGGCTAAATCAACTGTTTCCTATGTAAGCTATTTAGTACTATTTGCTGGAATAATTTATAGACACAGAATGACCAAAAAGCAGAAAGAAGAAATGTACATGTTTAAAAGCTTCGGGAATTTTTTTTCCTTCGTTTGTATTTTTTAATGGCCCAATATAGGCCCCTGATCTTCGTAGCCTCGAACAATGTTATATAAAAAATAACAAAAATGTACTGACGAATGAAAGGCCCATGAAATCTTTTTTTTTTCTCCCTAAATAACGTTTTTCTGGGCCTTCAAAGATCAGGGGCCTATATTGAGCCAGTAAAAAAAAAAAAAAAAAAAAAAATGTTTTTATTTCTTTGGGTGCAGCCCCCCTCTGCCTTGGGCCCCCCAAGCCTGTCCGCAGTCCGACGGCCCTGAACGTAACTGACCATCGTCAGATGCTCATAATTACCGAGTAGAAGTTGAATGCATGATAATACAATTCAATGCAGCCTCTGAATGGGCGGCCCTCTGCTGTGTGTGTGATTGGGCCAGGCCCAGCCTAGAACCACTCATAATGAGTAATGGCCTGGAACAAAGTTTTATTTAACTTTCAGGTGAAGTTGACAGCCTGCACGCACAATTATATGTCCATGGCACTCCCGATAGGGAAGGGCCCTTGGCTGTGTGACTTGGCCAAGGTTTTTTTTTTTTTTATAAATGGACCCGGCCCGGCCCAAAATGCCTGCCGGCCCGGCCCAAAATGCCTGCCGGCCCACCGGGCATTTGCCCGGTACGCCCGATGGCCAGTCCAGCCCTGATCAGGTGTGTGTAGCACTGACTCTCATTAGTTGATGCAGTGTCAAAACCACTCTCACGGAGCCGAAAAGAGTCCTCACACTTTCAACACACGGACATGCACTATATTGCGCCCTTCTCAGTTCACACTGGCACGAGCTAGAAAACAGCTTTGCGACAGCGGGCGTCGTAAAAATACTATCGCTTTTGCCCAAAGGGGACGCCAACGTGCCATGTTACTCGTAGTGGCTTTAACATTTTGTTGGCACTTTTTGAGCTCCTGCGCCAGTGTTTGGGGCAGACACCAGTTTGTAAACGCTGCCATACCGAGAAATACAGAGAGAGTTTTGTGTCAACTCATTTGGCAATGGCTTGAATGTAACTGACATTCATTTATATGAAAAGTTACGCATTACACAAATAAAAAAGGGAAACAACAACAACTGTAACGTTGACAGAGAAAAAACTGTGCTCATGTAGGATACCATCACTCCTAGTAGGAAGCTGATTGTGAAAATAGGTGCAGAGAATACATGTATACCTACCGACTGTAGACATATATGACAAGGGACAAAGCGGTGAAGAAGGCAGACAGGCTGCTGCCAATGTAACTGATGTATGACAAAATTTTCCAATGGACTTCAGCAATTGGATCTCTAATCTGCAGAAAAGATAGAATAGCAGTAAATATCTTCAAATCACAGGTTACTTTTACCAACATCTGGGAATATCTAGACATTTATCTGGTGATTTCTCATATTGGGATAAAAACCAGCACTAAGCAATGATGACCGAAGAACTATCAATGCATGTATTATTTTATATCCTGTATCCTTGTAGCATGAATAGGCTTGTCTAATTGGTTCATAAAGCATCAGAAGAGAGTCAGTCGAATGAAGTGAGGCTCCTTACCAGTAGCACGGCAAACGGTGTCGCATGGTTACATTGGCAAGTAACCTCAGTGTGGTTATCAATAGTTTTGTTGTAAGTCTCACATCCATCTGTTTTCCAGTGCCAATCTGGAAATGTGAACATGAGTGAACTTCTTCAGGCCTATTTATAATATTATGAATAAAACGTTTCTGGCCATTGCTTGAAAAATACATTATAATTCGTTACTCTAACATAAACTTTGATATTTTAAGCAGTCTTCAAATGCATTTATTTTTCTATACATTCAACACAATAATTGGGTCAAAAGTCATATAACTCAGACTATCCTTCTGATCTAATAGTCTCGCAGAGATGTTCACAAACAATTTTTTGTTACAAATGTAAAACATATAGATTGCTCAGTGCTTAAGTAAATGATAACTAGAATAAAATTCCAGTGTGCCGCTGTTTATCCTGCCATGAGCAAAAATTGATATACACCTACCATTCTCATCGAAATAGCAACACTGTAACCAAGAGTGATTCTGTAAAAACACAAAAATATAGGGCAACATTGAAGTCAACAATCAAACATTCTGCCCATTAGAGGCTTGTTTAAAAATATAAAAGTATGTTAAATACATACTACTAACAGCGGCATACTGTTAACAAATCCAATAACATCAAATCAATGCATAGTGAGGGGCATCTAAGTTTTAACCATGAAACTACAAATGCAACAAGCACATACGTCCATAGACTTACATCCATGTTTGTGTGTGGAAGAATTCTGAAAGTCATCTGTATTGTAGTATTCAGATTTTGAAGGTGTTGTCCACCCAGTAGCTCTATTCTGAGAACCATTGATGAGATGTCTTCCTCTTCAAACTAAAAGGAGACAGTTTCAGTGCAGTCAGGCGAGGACACAGAGAACCATAACATACCATACCTATAAATATTTAAAACTCCCATATTATACACTTTTCGGTACTATTATACACCATATTATATGGTCTTAGTGGTCCCTAATAAGTTTTTCTTTAATTGTTTGCTGAAAAAAACTTTCAGATAATTTATTGTACTATGCTGATGTTCAGCTAATCTCACAATGGCCTATTTTAAAAAAAAGAGCTGCAGCTCCCCTCGTAAATATACAATCTTTGAGCTCCCCCCGCCCCCTGTCCGGAAGCGAAGCCAGATACGCCTCGCCCTCTGTCTGTCAGGGCCGTGGACCAATAAGAAATAGGGGTGTGGGCTGCACAGTGGAAGCTTCTGGCTTTCCAGTTTGTGAGGTCAGAAACGAGGAGAATTCTGACTGGAGTATATTGGGGGGGAGGGGTGGGGGTTTCAGAAAGGGGGAGAGTGAGAAAAGGAGAGATTGTTATTTTTTTAAATATTTTGGCAGTCTCTAGGCACACCGTGGACCCATGGATATAATAGAACACATTTAAAAAGTGCATTTAGCATAATATGTGACCTTTTCAAACCCGTAATGACCAAATAAACTGCATAGGCCTATACAGTTTTGAAAAAGACTGCATTTTAACTGTAAATTACAGATTGAAATATGGGTTTGGATACTGGCTGGACGATGAACGATATCAATAATATATACTTGGAACTGGCTGTGCTGCATGTAGCTGACCAAAGCAATAATCCTCTTCTCCTGTGGCATGGCCTGCAGCTCATACACAGGCAGCCAAGAGTCGGGGACAAATGACTCGTTCTGAGGCAGCAGCTGAAAGTGGACATACGAAGATGATGTCACAAAGAAATGAGCATGCAGCACCATTCTATCTAAACCATCTCTTCTAAATGTTCTTCACAGCTTGTGTACCTGTGGAGCTGCTATGAGGATCCTGGGGTTGCTCCCTGTGGCGGTGAGGTTAGCCTCACTGACATTGATCATACTCAAAGACAATGCCTTCAAGTTGTAGTTTACGGAGTCTCCAGCAACGAGCAGGGAAGCTTCCATGATGTTATGAATGATCTGTCTTTCCACACTGCAGACAGACAACAAGCCGCATGCAAGAACCAGTTGTGTGAACAGATGTGCTCTTGTGTGGCATGTAAGAGTGATTAAGGAGAATTCTTGGTGCTTTTATGTTTTGAATTAAGTACAAATACAATTCACCAATGATCCAGACTTGTCAAATTTTTTATTGGCATATTGTTCTTACTCTGATAAATGCTTGATGGTTGTTATGCAGGCCATAAAACATCACCTAAAGCCTAAAACATATCCAATCCAGGTCAATGACTAAATGAACCAATCAAGTTCTGTTTTCCACTAACAGACGGAAAGTGGGGAGGGTCTGGTCTGACTGGAGGCTATTGACGACAACATGAACCAATCAGGAGCTGCCTTCCACTAACGGACAAACGTTAAGTCTGAAAGTGTGCTCTGATTGGCCTGGTCACTTTTTTGACCGGGCTCCTTCCCACGGATTTCAGATGAAGTCCAAACTGATTTGCGGGAGAGAAATTAGCCATGCTGCTTGCATCCCTAAAAACTATATGAACGAACAGATGTGTCCACAGAGCAGAAGATAGAGGAGTATGCCCACCTGCATCAGGCCTGACACTTACTTAATGAAGGTGGTCTTCACTTTATGGTTGCTATTGAAAAGCTCTGCACATGAATCCCTCATGAAGTGAAGTTGCATCATTTCCTCCTGTTCACAGCTCTTACTATTCAGCGAATGCAGCAGTTGCAAGATGGTGATTTCTTTGCACAAGTAAAAAGTGCAAGTTCTGTCTGAGATGTGAGAGAGAGGAATCAGACTTGAGATGTAAGCGGTCAACTTGAGAGAGATTGTAATAACTTACCTGATTTCATGGTGTACACAACCTTGGTAGGTGTTTGATGTGTTTCCACATCAGCCTCCAAACAAATGGATGATCCGTTGAGCCACTGATTGTTGCTGAAGGTGCATTGGGAAAAGCAGGGATATCCTTCCATTGTACATTTCACATTATCAGAGCCTGCTTCAGTGATGTTCGCGTGCGTAGTGATAATACTGATGTCGCCGTTTGAAATGTTGAGACAGACTGAACACAGAAACAGCAGAACACAAGTCAGTGTATCTGAGGTATCTTCAGTAACAAGTTTTGAATTATTTAGTTGCATGAGAAAAGTTGTATTCGCAACAGCAAACCATATTCAAAGACACAGCTTTTACTGACTTATGACCATGATTACATGGTAGGTAGTGCAGCCTTTTATTGACAAACTTGATTGTGAACACAGAAAGATGGTTTACATAGTACTTTAAGATCACAATGACATCTTATTTACTCTTCATCATTTTGTTTTTTGTGATTTAAAAGAAACTGAGGGTGGCAGGAGTTTGCTGAGGGTAATAGTAACTTACTGTAAGTACAATCAGGTGGCTTTCAATATTTGTACTTGGACTATGCAACAGAGCAGAAATATCTAGAAGAAACCAATCGATATCTTTTTAATGAATAATGAATGGATGCATTAATCTTTACTGAGAAAACCCACATTCGTACCTTGGTCAGCTAGAGATTCAGGTAGCAGCAGCAACAGCAGAAAGGGCACCATTGTACTTCGTCTGAATAGGGACTGATGGAATAAATAAGGCATATCTATTCAATCAGTCAATCAAGTTCATTTACATCCTACAAGGAAATACTTATGTGTAAAGTCTGACAAAATAAACAAAACAGAACAAAACTACACATATGACACCCTCTGCTAGTAACACTGCAGTTATTTTCTAAGCACTGCCATGTGTTTTACAAGTACAAATATTAAAAAGGTACACATATTACAAATATTAATTTACTCCAACAGTGGACAACACATTTCTAGTTCACCCATTCAGGAAATTATAGCCCTTGATATTATTGTCTTTCTCTGTTAAAAAATAAAAAACACAGCACAACACTGCAATAAATGATTTCAGCTTTCTTCTTCTTATTCACTTTATCTTATTTCGATCGTACATGCATGGAGACAGCACTCTAGTCTGCTATAGTATAAAAAGAGACAAACATTAATTCAATTCTCATGACGTTAACACTAGGAAAACTTTTTATCTAAACAGTTGCTATTGCTTCTTAAGATCGAAAAACGTCTTTAGTACAGTTCCACCAAACGGGAAATTTGAAGCCGAAATTTCAAACTTTTCTAGTCAGATCAAATGAATAATAAAGAAAAAAATAATAATTACGTTGTATTCTACTGTACAAAAAGATCACAGTTAAAGTCAAAATACACCACGATGATGAAGGAAAACATTTAACAAATACTTACATTAATCCTTTGTGGACATACATAAGTTCTCGTCTTACCTCTGCAGTGAACAGGATGTTAAAGCGAGACACTCGTGGGCCATGCTGGTTGGCTTATCTCATGATTGGAGCGTTAAAGGAACATACAGTACTGCCTGTGTTTGATCCGCTGGGGGTGTTTTTTTCATGGAAATCATTTGATTATTATTATTATTACAGTAACCAAATGACTGTGGTGAATTTGTTTTCCGAGTTCATGTGTTGAGAAGTGATGTCACAGTCAAATCTCCACTGCTACAGTAAACCGAGTCTGTCAACAGACATAGAACATCATATACAATTTTCTGATTGCACAATGCTATAGGTGTAGGCCACCAAACCCTTTCTCTCAGAGAATTTATGCTATATTTAGAATGTATTTAGCATACATTGTCTTTTCTTACTGCTATTCCCAGAGATCCCTTCAAAACTAAACTAGTCCCACATGTAAATCAACTCCCCCCTTTTGATATGTTCTTTATATTGACTGCTATGCCATGTTTAAATAATTGGCTGAACAGTGATCCAAAGCGTCTTTTTGTTTCTATTTCAGTTGCTACACTTTTCCAATTTCATGTCACTTACTGAGTGCCTGCACCTTTCTGGAAGAAATATAGGGGGCATACAGTAAAGACTCAATAACGTTTTTAGAGAAGAAGTCACAAAACAAATTTTATTGGAACGGTTACTGTTACAAAGTCACTTAGTTAGCATCAGTTAGCAGGTTTGCTTTTTTGTTGTACTTACAAATACATCATGATCTAATGCAAAAATAAAAATGGCAAAGTAAAGCATTTCTGGAAAAAGACAAAAAAAAATCTCTTGGTGTGTTGGGTCTATAGGCTTAGCTGTTGGTGCTGCGTGTTTCACTACTACTCATCTTAGTAGATGCTGAGTTTCCAATCTTCCTCATAGACATGACAAACCACAGGAAGATGAAGACACCTGAGTGAAACCAGAGAAGGAAACAGTAGTGTTAAACAGAGTGACGGAGGAGAGGACCATGCTGTCAAACATGCAAATACGACTGATACAAAAACTGTCAGGTCAGGTCTTATATCCACAGCACATCAAAAATTGTATTTCAATATTATGCAAAAAAAAATTCTTTGTAAATGGAAGTCTCTTACAGTAATTTGTTACTGACATTAAAATAATCTTGTCATGTTGGAATGTACATTTCTCAACCCGTGCCATGGTGAAAAGTTCAGAGACTTTGAACATGTATTGGAGGTAAAGGAAGCTATCACTTGGCTGTACAAATCTGTGTTTCTATTACACATTCACAGCGGGAGATTCCCAAGTTGGCCATTACAGTTCCTGCTCTTAACCATGTTAGATTGTACATAAATATGTGGAGCAATGTAAAAAGTTGCCATGTTCCGCTTACAGGCATTGTGGAAGTACCGTTGCCCAATCCACATCATGGTATTTTATAATATTAGTATTCACTGGCCTCACTAGACCTTTACATTACAGTAACATCAGCACAGGATGGACATGGACATGTGGAAGCGGGCTGTGCCGACCTTGCAGTGGGTTGAGGATGGCAAAGACGTAGAGGCCAGCAGTGGACAGTTGGCCGAATGAGAAGAAGATCAGGCCCCAGGTGATGCCCAGCAGAGTGGTGACTCCCAGCAGGGTACAGAGGCCTCGCTTGGCTCTGATGCGGTCACTCTGCCCTATCTGACATGCAAAACACAGTGTTAAAGGACACATTAGCAAGCCACAGTAAGAAGCTAGCTATGCAATGTACGGTAGGGTGAAAATGACATTTTTTAACACCTCCTGAGTGGAAGCAGATCTAGGATTATCTTCTGATCTCAGTAGTGACACATATTGCTTCTTCACCATGAGATCACTGCCATTAGTTGATGGATCAATACACTTTCTCACTTCTGTGCCAACTTATCCTACTGAAGTCATCAATATTGACAAATGGGTCAGGAATATATCATTTATTTAAAAAAGGACTCCTACAACAGCTAGCCACTCTACTTTCTAAACAAACATGACTAAATTGTGCATTTGTCAAGAACTATTTCCAGACACAGATACAAACACATCTGTTGCTGTACTGATTATGTAAAGTAGATATAAACTTAACTAAACTAATTACATTTGTGTGTGCTCATGGTCAAATGAAGAACATGTCATGTGGCAAATATGTGGCACAATGATGTGTTTTTGGTAGTTTTTGAACAACCATGTACTGTAGGTCTAGGGTCAAGATGGATCAATTATAATGGACTTTGAATACACAGACAATACTTTTTTGCCATTTTCATGTGATGCGTTCACAGCAAAGGATTATTATTACAATAGAATATCCCCAAAGGCTTTTTGAAAACAACAAGAGCAGAGTTGAATTACTGTATAGGTGGACTCAAACCTCTTTGCGATGGTGGAGGCTCAACACGCGTCTGACTGTCACCCCTAACATGACCACGTTAAAGATGAACACCAAGGAGAACACTCCCACTGTAGTCACCATCTTCACTGTGTCGTCTCCGATATAGCACCTGAAAAGCGAGGTAGCATAGATAAGGATTTATTCTCATACACTGCAAAAGCAAAATAAACCATCTCTGGAACTACAGGGGATACAGTGTCTAAACTCTAGACAATGCACATGCAAAACACATCATTAATGTCAGTAACTTATTAGCCTAGATTAAACATGCTGGCTAACTTGCCACAGCGTCTCCCTTACATTGTAGTGCTGTTAGGGTTAGAGGTCACAGGGACACGTCCGTATGATTCCCTGTCTATGACGACCACCAGGAACACAATGACTGCAGGGATACCTGAGAGACACAAGAATAAAACAGGGAATTGTTGCTTTTACTTAAAAGAGTCAGCTACTGTGAAGAAAGCTTCTTGTCAAAATCCCCTTTATTTCAAAATCTGTGAATATCTCCTTAACATCCGCTACCTGTCTGTACTGTGGGCACGCTGTAACAACAAAATCCAGTGTTAATACAGCTCTGTAAATGGGCATGTTGCCAGCTGTGGGCCCCCTTTGTATACATACCCTTTACATGCCAGTTTACAGAGCTTAGGCTGTGTATTTATACCAGATTTATATTCAACACACACAGTACAGTACAGTACAGTAGCGGATCGTGAAGAAATAGTTACCTTCAGATTTCGACAAAAAGTGATTTTGACAACGAGCAATCTCCAGAATCTCTGACTCCACCTTTCAATCACTCCAAAGTTTGTTGACTGATGCTGCAGCTTATAGGTCTCTGGTCTTGGCATCCCGTTCCTTACTCACCCCATCCTACCACGCTGAGTTTGAGCAGGTATCTCCTGATATAGATGTTGAAGACTCTGACTAAGAGAAGGTAGATGTGGAACCCCTCCAGGGCCATCCAGCTGAAAGTGGCCAGCAGGGAGTAGTGCAGAGAGAGGGCCATGTAAAGGCAAAGCCCAGTGGAGGACAGCGCTGCCACAGCCTGACTGGGGAGTAAGTGCAGGTTGAGGAGGATCAGAGCAATGGCCAGGTTGAGGTGGACCTTCATGGAGACATCTTCTCTGAGTTTTCTGACAAACAGGAGAATTAGTTAATCATAAGTGTCAAATTAGGCCTATTCCATTGTCATATCATAGTGGCGATAACATTAGCTCCAATAAAGTTGATAAGAGGAGCTAAAACAGTGATGGGAACAAGGACCGAAGGATGTGGGAGAGTAGTATAGATTAAAGGTATAGAAGGAAGAATGATAATGAAAAAGAAAGGAGTAATCCACAAGGGAAATAATGTGTTACCTGTTTGTGATGAAGAGCAGAACAGTGATGACCAGGGCAAAAAGAGAGAGACAGCAGCCAATCAGAGTGATGTAGCTCTGAACCTCCAGGTCAATAGGTGAGAGATCAGCTGTCACCTGCGCAGAAAGTTCAAAGATTACAATTTACTGTGAAACGTTGTATTTTACTCCATTACAGCCTATATTTGATAGGTGTAGTGAGTGGTGAAGCAGATACGCATTTACACCCAAACATGTTTTATCATGATCAATTGTAACACTTGATTTAGTTTGTATTAGCTTCTCTTTCAATAGCTTTAGTGTGAAATACCTTATGGCAGATAACTATGTTAATCTACAAGTATAGAAACCCCTGTGGGTAATGTCTATTTTCTATTTTTGATACTAATCATGTCAGTGATCCTTCAATACACCAGGATATTTATATACCAGCAATCTTTATACAAATTGTTGTATTTTACTACGTAATTTTGGCAATTTTTACTTTAAATCGCTATGTTTAGAATGGTTACTTTTTAAACGTGTGTGCCATCTAGTGGCAGTTTCAATAATGCTACACAGCAATGCAGACAGGGCTGTAAACTAACTTTTTGGCTCACCTGCCAAGGGGACCGGTAGATGAAAGAATCTACCGGCCAAGTACATTTTTTACCGGCCAAATCATAAATTGCCTCTTTTTGTTGCATATATACATCTGTTTCAGTACTTTTCATTGAGATAACAGTATTATATAGCAGTACATGCTTAGAAAAGAGGCCAAAGTAATATTTAGAAATACATTTTAATATTATATTAATTTAGTTTCATTCATTTCATTTCAAACATTGCACATTTAAAACTTTAACAGTGCAAAACTGTGACAAAGGAAACACTCATTTAGGGCTGCAACTAACGATTATTTTAATAATCGATTAATCGGTCGATTATTTTTTCGATTAATCGATGAATCGGATTAAAAAAAACAGTGCAGACTGCAGTGTCAAAACACCAGGTTATTGCTCCAATGTCCCGGAACAATTAAAAGTAATATTAAATGATAAAAAATGAATAATAAACCTAACTGGGATAACACAAAAAAAACATACAATGTATGATATACATTTATACAGTATAAGGGATGTCCATGGTAAACCAGTCGACGATAAGATTTTTAACCAGTAAATACTAACGGTTAAAACAATTAAATCATCTTAATTTCTCTCAGATGACAGGAGATCATTAATTTTTATGGATAGTGATACCATTTGAGACTCCTTAACGATTCAAGTCTTTATTGATATCACTATTGATACTTTTCTATTATTTTGTTGAAATAGAACTTGTATTATTGCTTTAATTGCTGATATGATCATAGCTCAAGATAGGACATTAAACAGGTCATAATTCCATCTTTACTATCTATTTTATATTGGTGGGAAAATCGCCAAAATCTAAAAAAAAATTTTTTTTGTGTTGCATTTGAACACATCAATCATATTACTGAGCCGGCCTGAACACATCACAGTTGACATGTTTGCTACTTTTTTTAAGCTAACTAGCTATATCCTTCCGATTTTAACATGGATTTAAAAACTGGATTACTATTTAACTGACGGGACTTTCTACACCGTTCGGTTGTGTGATTACTGCCGCTGCTTTGAATGACTGTTGTTGATGCGCCGATGCCGACTCTCCGAGCCCGTCTGCACACAGTCTGCAGCAGCAGCAGCTGACAGAGTTTTTTTGGACTAGACGGATACTGAGTTGAAGGAGTTTTTTTTAACCCAAATACAGCAAAGGTACAACACTTTTATATAGGCCTACAGTCCAGTGTTAGATATGACCAAAAAAATACAAGCTGTGGCCGCTCACACTACAGCTTTCCCGCACCGCTTCACGTGCGGAAGGCTCGCTGTGGGTGTGCATGAACCTGTCGGCGGCTGGATGTAAACAGTGCCGCGCCTGCAAGTGATTTATTAATCGCGCGACTCAACGAATCGATGACCAAATTCGTTGCCAACGCTTTTACTAATCGATTTTATCGATTCGTTGTTGCAGCCCTACACTCATTACTTATTACTCGTCAGAACTAAAAATGGGACCAATCCGATCCAGTATCTATTTAGAGCTCCATTGCTGCGCTCGAACTGCTTTTGCTGCGCCAAAACTTTTAAAGAGCGGCGTTCTTCACATTCTATGGCGGTGACGCGCACGCTACGTTTCTTCGGGGGAACTTATTTTCTACAGCGGTGACGTCGGGGGAGTTACTTCAGTGTGACACACAACAAATCACCAGTTTAGCTTGACGTTTGCTACCGTCATAATTTATCAGTTTACAGCTACTGCAATGTTTTGTTCTATCATGCATAATTTATCGCAAGAGCACGACCATCGGGACAAACTTTTACCCGCCCCAGTGGCATGTATCCCTCCCAAATTAAGTCGCCAGGGGAATATTTTGGTCGCATTTGGCGAGTGGCGACCGCTAGTTTACAGCCCTGAATGCAGACTTTCAAGATCTCTATAAGAATATACCTCTGAATGACATGTTTGTCAAAATCATGTCAGCCATAGGCTATGGACTTATGTTTTGTTCAACAACAGCATTTTACTGCTGAAATAGTAGGTGGCTCATTTCCTCAAACCATATATGAACCCATCATCCTTCAGTTAATTCAAAATCACCAAATTGCAGATAGATATATAGAGATAGACATACTTGACAGGAAGGGTATGAAACAGTGTAATTTTAGAAGAAACTATAGACTAAAACTGTCATGGAATTACTCACTTTAGATTCAGTCAGTACTTGAGTAAATGTGCTTAAATACAGTCCACAACCGGTAATTGTAATACACCTTTTTTGCCAAATATGTTATATTATTGTATTTTATAATATTAATATATTTATATATATATTTTTTTTTTATGGTTCATTACCATGAACACAACATTACACATATATTAAAAAACATAGCCCTACATGAAAACCGTTTCACATGCTCTTCTACAGGATATGAAGTCTCAACAGTGGGAGCGCTGTAGGTGCGGTATTTTTGGACCTGAGCAAAGCATTTGATACTGTTAATCATAGCGTGCTGCTCTCAAAAGTGTCCAATTTGTATTTGTTTGTGGAAACAATGAAATGGATGGAGTCCTACCTCACTGGAAGAAAACAATGCACCAGAGTTGGGGATAGGACTTCATCTTTCATTGGCTGCTCTGTTGGTGTCCCGCAGGGCTCAATTTTAGGACCTTTGTTGTTTAGCTTATATGTAAATGATCTGCCACTTGTATGTCCAGAAGTGGACGTACAAATGTATGCAGATGACACGGTCATCCTCGCACATGGAAAGAACAGATGTGAGGTGGCCGCCAAATTAACAGAAGCAATGGCCAAAATTTCTGATTGGCTCTCAAAGTCCTGCCTGACACTCAACATCAGTAAAACAGCATGCAGGTACTTTCATAATAGGAACAATGGAAATCAGCCTGATATTATTGTTAATGGAGAAAGGATCCAGACTGTTTCACATTTGAAATATTTAGGAATAACAATCGACTCGCAGCTCTCATTTAAGAAACATGTGAAGCAGGTGTGTAATAAAGTCAAATTCAATTTAAGGAATTTTAGGTACATCAGGAACCAGCTCCCTCTAGATGCAGCAACACTTTACATGCACTCCATGATCTTTTCACACATCTCATACTGTATTACAAGCTGGTCACAAACTGGAAAAACAACACTTGCTCCACTGCAAACACTTTACAAACAAACACTCAAGGTTCTGGACAAAAAGCCATTACGATACTGTAACATAATTCAAAGACATAATCTCATGACTTTTGTTAGTTTTGTGTTTCTTGCGGATGTATGTTTAGTTTATAAAATAATTAATGATTTGGCCGCTCCTCCATTAAAGGAGTTTGTGTCACTGCGCACAGACAATAGGGTAACTAGAACGTCTAACAGAGGGGACTGTGTAGTACAGCACAGATCCACTGAGTTTGGTACATCCGCTTTTTCAGTTAGAGCCACCAAGTCTTGGAACTTAGTACCAAGGGACATAAGAGAGTGGAACACCTTTGCTGGTTTTAAATGTAAGATGAAGTCATGCCTGAAATTAACCCAAGCATGTACCCATCATGCATATATTGTTTTCTTAATGTTGTGATGTCCTGTTTTCTTGGTGTCTTACTGTTGTGATGTTGTTGTTGTTGTTGTGGTGTCCTAAATGTTGTGATTTTACTGTTCGTATTGTGTTGTTGTGTTTTACTGTTGTGAAATTGTGTGTTATTGCTTTTATACTTCAGTGTTAGGTTCCCATCTTGACAGAGATGTAATACTCTGTTTCCTGCCCAGGGACTACAGATGAAAATGAGTTTATAGCTAACTCTGGTACTGCTTATGTGCTGTGCATTGTCCCTGCTAAACAAACAAACAAACAAATAAACAAATAAATAAATAAATAAATAAACGAACGTATCTCTTTGTATGATGGCTGAGCTTACCATTAGCACACCGAAGTATGTGAGGTGGTCAGAGGAGCAGGTGACTTCATCCTGACCACGTTCCCAGCTGGTTCCGCAGCCTTCATTGCTATAGTCTAGTAAGTCAAACAAACAGATCCATTACACATGTTTAATGTTTCCATCCCATTTGATTTACATCAACTCAATTTGTCTGTCACGGATGAAACCACAAAACCATAATGAATTAAAATGTCCATCTTTATAACAAAATACTATTGCTGTTATTATTCATGACAGATTGTGATGCCTAGTTACTCACTCTTTGTTGAGAAATCCAAGAACACACATCTGGGTTCTTGTGTCTCCTGTGGCACAACAATGAACCAAGTTTCTATTAAGTTTCTTTAGTTTGTATTACATTTGGGGCTTTTGGCGGGCCACAGATACAAATATAAAAGGTTACAGAAGTTATGGCTGTGGGAAATTAGTTGTGAAAAAAGGTTTATTTACATGTATGCCCGTAGTAAGGTTTATTGTGATGTTGACCGCCTCCTGTAGTCCTGAAATATTCTTGCCCCGTACACTCAGGCCAACCAGTCTTCTCTCATATATATATGATGTCTACAGTAAAACATACAGTCAACCAGTTAATTTGACAGTTAATCCAAGACAACAATTGTGTAACATTTGAAATACCTTTACTGTGTTAAAAGGAGTCAGTCGTCCTAGAAATTAACATTGTATAGAAATGTTGTGATTCCTCTTATCAGATCCTCTTTTTACCAACCCAGCTCAAACCTTGTTTGCTTTTCTATGTGGCACACCCACTCCATTTACTAAATGGAGAGCGCTAGACTGGCAACACAATTATTATCAATGATGCTTTAGGGTGGATTTTTCCTTTAACCACAAAAGACAAAAAAAAGTGTATTCAAAGTTTAAATGTAATGGTTTAACTGCAACTATTTGGTTTATTTCTAAAAATGTAAGGAACATTCACAACTGAGTAAAATACCACACTCTAGTTTAAAACATGTCCCTGATCTATTGTTCAAAGTTGAACCAAGGGATAGCTTTGCAAAGCGATTTGGACTACTTGGATCATTTGGTTTTTATTTAAAAATGGTTGGTTTAAATAGATAGGTATAACTGGGAGTGTAACATCTGGGGCCGTATTCACAAAACATTTTACGGCTAAGAGTAGGTCCTAACGTGCTGATTTAGGAGTAACTCTCAAAAATAAGGGGCGTTTCACTCCTAATTTTAGGACTCCTAACTTTTTAAGATAAGTGTAATTCACAAAGCATTTTAGCGCTAAAACTAGCTCCTCGAGAGGACTCCTAAGTCACTAAGAGTAAATCACAGACAATCATTTGATGGTGTTTTGGAGAGATGTAATGATAGTGAGCTTTACAAAGGGTACCTTAATAGCTTTAAGGGTTTAATGATCTTAGTAAAGCTATATTTAGAAAGTATAGACACATTTATATTTATTATATTTATATAAAAACATATTTATTAAGTTCCTTTTCCTGCAGTTGCTGTCGGTTTACGATGCACTGAAAGTTACTGTTGGTGTCACGTTTGGGTTTAATTTGTTACTAGAGTAGGCCTAAATTCCACAGGTCCGCTACTGTATAGTTGCGCGTCTCGCCTTTTTCCTTCCGCATGCACTTTACGATTTCGCCGGCTGTTGTTTCTAAATTGTGAATTTCCTGGTTTGTCGTTGTCTGACTATTGCTGCATAGTCCGCCATTGAGAGAAATACAGTGAGAGTGCATGGCGTGCAGCTCTTCAATGAGGATATGTTTCCGATTCAAATCATTGTAAAATTTAAAATGAATAGACCTATGTGGCGCTATTGTAGGTTAATTGTGAACGAATGCGTGGGAAACTGTAGGAGCCGATTTGTTCCCCATAGCTTGACCAAGACAACACACAAGGGACTTCAGACTGGACTCTTTGTATCAGTATTCCAAGTTTATTGCAGGGATTCCATCAGACAATATAGAGGATTTCAGAGTGAGCATCGAAGCAGCGGGCTGACAGCCGCGTGGCACCTACTCGATTAGTTACAGAACAGTGTCTTATATTCTCATGTGTGGGGGGTATCAAGTGTATTATATCTACAAATAGACAGATACTAGTCCTTCTAGGGGGTGCTCTCATTCTTCCCCAGTGACCTCAACCTTTAACACATACACGGTCAGCAAACTTTTGATATTATAGACTATTCAAATCCACCACAAAACCCTGCAGTATCTTGGTTTCATGTTAAATCAGTGTCACTTGTCAATAATTGTATATAAAACTCTTTACTTTAATACAGCGACACGATATGGATATCTCTCACAGTGTTTCTATCATAAATTCACTCTTAGCTCTCATTCCCTCTCAGCCAATCACTGTGGGCATAGAAGGTATGAACATGACATCATCCATAGCAACAGGGTCAACCCCGCCCTCTAGTCTTAGCTTAGGAGTCCCTCCCATTCCTTAGTAAAAGTTGGTCTTATCAGCTTTGTGAATAGGTTTTAAGAAATTACTCCTTAATAAGAACTTTTAGTGCTCCTTAGGAGTACTCTTAGCGCTAAGATAAAATGTTTTGTGAATACGGCCCCTGATTACTTTAATTGTGTTGCTTTGTACAGTATAAGCTGCAATCTAGTGCTTAGTGGCATACACATGTACAATCTCAGAGGAGATCATGTCTGTATCTGTAATACGATAGTAAATTAAACGGCATCAGCAATCAAAATAACAAATAGGAAACAAGACCCAGGCTGGGCCATTTAAAAATATCAATAGAATTTTAATATGTTTAATTACGATGATCCATGAGTGATCTTTTAACTTGTGTTTGCAATGTCAATACGTATAGGCTGTGGGACAATAGTTCTTCCAATTATTTCTACCAAATTTTACATAAGTAAGTCTTGTCCCTGACCTCGTTTGTCTCTGGCAATGTAAGCATGGCAAACACAATTGTGGTGTCTGACCCAGCATCCAACTCTCTTGGCAGTTGAACCCACACTTTGCTGTTGGTGACGGTCTTGTCTGTCATTGCCTATATCAGAGGCAGTGAGCCAGAAAAACATTCAATGTTAATATTTCCAACAGAATAATGAAACGCTCACAGTTACAATCGTGTCTTACATCAACACAATAGCAGGGAAATAACTCCAACATTCCAACAAGCACACTTCATAATATAATGTAACCCTATGGGTAATTCACACACTAATAGCACAATAGGAATTTCTGAATTGGAATTATTAGTCTTTTGACATAACTTACAAACATGTTTGATTTGTCGGAACGTCAAGACGGGACGAAGACTTACTGAAATAGGGTCGGATGACCACCTCACACCAAATGACTGAGATTACGAGAACGTACCAGAACTTGAGCAAGACTTTCTTGATTTCCGTCCGACATTGTAAATTTGTCTGCGAATATCAAATCGCGTCAGAAGTCGTTTGGTGTGAGGTCAGCATCAGTCTCCAATTCAGATTAAATGTAGGTTACCCTTACCTCATTCTCACTAGCATAAATGTCAAGGCCTGTGAAAGGGCCTTTGGATTTGTGCAGGATGGCCAACAAAGAGCTGCTATTTATGGATGTAGTCTCATTCACTTCCGTTTCCTGTAGAAACTGTGCTAGGCTCTCGATGGCCCTGGTTGAAAAGGACACAAACATACAAACACTGATCATTCTGATTTACAAATGTTTTTCTTAATTAAAGATGCTGCAAGGAACTTTGTAAACTAGCGGCCCCTTTGGACAAAAGCGGTAGTATTTTTACGATGTCAGCTGTCTTAAAGCTGTTTTCCAGCACGTGCCAGCCGGTGCCAGTGTCCCTCAAATAGGTCTACTGTATGTCCATGTTGAAAGCAAATTAACGAGACATGGCAGGATGGATTCACGATTAATGCAGTGTATGACCAGGACAAATGCATTACTAAAAACTATATAAGAATATTATTCTTTCCACTGATAGTCTTGTTCGCTGTTACAGGTCATTTATAATATTCTAAGGAAAAATGGGACAGTTTAAAAATACTGAAAAAGTTCCTAATAGACGATTAAATTCTCATTAATAGACCACAACACAGAATCTTAAATCCAACCCCCACATATCTTGTGATGGGCAATTTTTTCTTTAAGTGCTCTCACAATCATTAAACAAATCCTAACAGTTATACAATTCAATTTAAAACATAATGTAATTATTACTCAAGAGTGTTGTGGTAGTTTCCACTTTTCAAGATGTTGTTGACATCTTCTATGCAAGTGCTTGCAACTCCTGTAGAATAAAAATAATAATGAATTGACTTGTAAGATACGAATAAATAATAAAAGGTTTAATTAAAATAAAAGTTTCTCACCTTGTATGTTTTTCTTTTTGCACTGTGTTTGAACGTGACTGCAACCTCCATTTTGACAATTACCTAAACCATGTCCTTTATCGTTACAGGTGATGTCATAAGATACCAAAGACAGGACCACCCAACAGAGCAACCACCACTTCATTCTGTCAAGTAAAGAGGATTCATTTAGAACATAAACCTGTCTTCACTGTGTTAACCAACACATGTCAAACCATAATATGGTAAAGCATTAATCATTACATCTGACTTTAACATTGAAAAAAAGAATCACCCCACCACATATATTGATCTTAACTGGGACCAGTAGGTATTACTCAGCCATAACATCAAACTCAATATAAATACAACATAGTTCCATTAGATGGTTCTGACTTTAAGAGAAAAAAAACATGGCCTACCTTTTAATGTGAATTTACCCCTGTACAAATTATTTAATCTGAAGATAAAACAGACTAGAGCTGTTAAAGATTTAACAAATACTTACATTAATCCTTTGTGGACATAAAGAAGTTCTCGTCTTACCTCTGCAGTGAACAGGATGTTAAAGCGAGACACTCGTGGGCCATGCTGGTTGGCTTATCTCATGATTGGAGCGTTAAAGGAACATACAGTACTGCCTGTGTTTGATCCGCTGGGGGTGTTTTTTTCAAGGAAATCATTTTGTTATTATTATTACAGCAACCAAATGACTGTGGTGAGTTTGTTTTCCAAGTTCATGTGTTGAGAAGTGATGTCACAGTCAAAACTCCACTGCAACAGTAAACCGAGTCTGTCAACAGACATAGAACATCATATACAATTTTCTTTTTTAAATACATGTCAGCACTTTTCTGATTGCACAATGCTATAGGTGTAGGCCACCAAACCCACACTCTCAGAGAATTTATGCTATCTTTAGAATGTATTTAGCATACATTGTCTTTTCTTACTGCTATTCCCAGAGATCCCTTCAAAACGAAACTAGTCCCACATGTAAATCAACTCCCCCCTTTTGATATGTTCTTTATATTGACTGCTATGCCATGTTTAAATAATTGGCTGAACAGTGATCCAAAGCGTCTTTTTGTTTCTATTTCTGTCGCTACACTTTTCCAATTTCATGTCACTTACTGAGTGCCTGCACCTTTCTGGAAGAAATATAGGGGGCATACAGTAAAGACTCAATAACGTTTTTAGAGAAGAAGTCACAAAACAAATTTTATTGGAACGGTTACTGTTACAAAGTCACTTAGTTAGCGTCGGTTAGCAGGTTTGCTTTTTTGTTGTACTTACAAATACATCATGATCTAATGCAAAAATAAAAATGGCAAAGTAAAGAATTTCTGGAAAAAGACAAAAAAAATCTCTTGGTGTGTTGGGTCTATAGGCTTAGCTGTTGGTGCTGCGTGTTTCACTACTACTCATCTTAGTAGATGCTGAGTTTCCAATCTTCCTCATAGACATGGCAAACCACAGGAAGATGAAGACACCTGAGTGAAACCAGAGAAGGAAACAGTAGTGTTAAACAGAGTGACGGAGGAGAGGACCATGCTGTCAAACATGCAAATACGACTGATACAAAAACTGTCAGGTCAGGTCTTATATCCACAGCACATCAAAAATTGTATTTCAATATTATGCAAAAAAAAATTCTTTGTAAATGGAAGTCTCTTACAGTAATTTGTTACTGACATTAAAATAATCTTGTTATGTTGGAATGTACATTTCTCAACCTGTGCCATGGTGAAAAGTTCAGAGACTTTGAACATGTATTGGAGGTAAAGGAAGCTATCACTTGGCTGTACAAATCTGTGTTTCTATTACACATTCACAGCGGGAGATTCCCAAGTTGGCCATTACAACTAACCATGTTAGATTGTACATAAATATGTGGAGCAATGTAAAAAGGTGCCATGTTCCGCTTACAGGCATTGTGGAAGTACCGTTCCCCAATCCACATCATGGTATTTTATAATATTAGTATTCACTGGCCTCACTAGACCTTTACATTACAGTAACATCAGCACAGGATGGACATGGACATGTGGAAGCGGGCTGTGCCGACCTTGCAGTGGGTTGAGGATGGCAAAGACGTAGAGGCCAGCAGTGGACAGTTGGCCGAATGAGAAGAAGATCAGGCCCCAGGTGATGCCCAGCAGAGTGGTGACTCCCAGCAGGGTACAGAGGCCTCGCTTGGCTCTGGTGCGGTCACTCTGCCCTATCTGACATGCAAAACACAGTGTTAAAGGACACATTAGCAAGCCACAGTAAGAAGCTAGCTATGCAATGTACGGTAGGGTGAAAATGACATTTTTTAACACCTCCTGAGTGGAAGCAGATCTAGGATTATCTTCTGATCTCAGTAGTGACACATAGTTGATGGATCAATACACTTTCTCACTTCTGTGCCAACTTATCCAATATTGACAAATGGGTCAGGAATATATCATTTATTTAAAAAAGGACTCCTACAACAGCTAGCCACTCTACTTTCTAAACAAACATGAGTAAATTGTGCATCTGTCAGGAACTATTTCCAGACACAGATACAAACACATCTGTTGCTGTACTGATTATGTAAAGTAGATATAAACATAACTAAACTAATTACATTTGTGTGTGCTCATGGTCAAATGAAGAACATGTCATGTGGCAAATATGTGGCACAATGATGTGTTTTTGGTAGTTTTTGAACAACCATGTACTGTAGGTCTAGGGTCAAGATGGATCAATTATAATGGACTTTGAATACACATACAATACTTTTTTTTCCATTTTCATGTGATGCGTTCACAGCAAAGGATTATTATTACAATAGAATATCCCCAAAGGCTTTTTGAAAACAACAAGAGCAGAGTGTAATGAATTATAGGTGGACTCAAACCTCTTTGCGATGGTGGAGGCTCAACACGCGTCTGACTGTCACCCCTAACATGACCACGTTAAAGATGAACACCAAGGAGAACACTCCCACTGTAGTCACCATCTTCACTGTGTCGTCTCCGATATAGCACCTGAAAAGCGAGGTAGCATAGATAAGGATTTATTCTCATACACTGCAAAAGCCAAATAAACCATCTCTGGAACTACAGGGGATACAGTGTCTAAACTCTAGACCAGGGGTGGCCAACCCGCGGCTCGCGAGCCGCATGCGGCTCTTTGCCCAGCTTCGAGCGACTCTTCAGTTCATATCAAATTATGTGATTATAATTTTTTTTTTTATACTTTTTTTTTGTGTGGGTCTATGTGTGTGCATGTTCGCAAACGTTTCATGCGGCTCTTACGTTCGTTTTACATGTTGTCTATTATTTATTTTTTTATTGTATTAATGTGTAGGCCCTATGTGTATGCCTGTTCGCAAATGTTTAATTGAGGACGCAACATAACGTTCGCAAACGTTTGGTGCGGACGCAACATAAAACTGCCCGCTCAGCTTGGAGGGAGGTTTTCCGTGAGTAAACTATTTGTGTCAAGTTCGCTCTGAAACAGAGTGGGAGAGTTCATATTTTTTGTTGAACGTTATGCCAAGCCATTCTGCCTTATATGCCAGGTGTCATTTGCGCATTTCAAGGCTTCAAATCTTCAGCGCCACTTCAACTCTCTCCATGCTAAAAGTAAGTCCCACAAAGCAACATGCATAGTAAGAGAAAAACGCTATTTTAAATTGTTATATTTTTGTTTGTGGACTTGGTTGAACTGAGAGTTTGTGTGTGAGGCAGTGCACACAATGTTCATTGTTGAAAATGACTGCCCTGTCGTCATTAGTCCAGTCCTGTCATTATCACAGGGGCGGCCTTAACGATCTGGGGGCCCGTTTCAAGTCCTAGTGTGGGGCCCCCTGTTTTTTTGTTTGTTTTTTTTTAATAAATAATGCTTGTGCATGCATGTGCAAGCTCCCCGCGAAAATAAAAACGCCCCCCCCCCCTGAACTCTTACTGGCCACCCCAGTGCCCCCCCCCCCCAGTTCAAATGTTATTTTTTATTTTGATTTTATTTTTTTAATTAAATTTTTTTCCTGATATGTATCCTAGTTCAGAGATGATATGTATTATTTTTTCTTTCTTAACTTTTTTTGATAGGTAGTTGCCAAGTTCATCACACAAACACTCCAATCCACTGATATGAGATCAGTGATCAGAGATCAGTTTGCAATTTTCAATTACTAAATTAATGGTAGGACTGTGGCCACTAGAACTGGTCTCTGGTCAGCTAAGGTCTTGAAAACAGCATAAGTGTGCTTGTGACATGCGTGCCACCCATGCATGTGTATAGGCACGTGTCCCAGCAGATTTTTGAAATCTGAATAAAAAAATTAAAGTTTGTAGTTAGCGAGTGTAACATGTTCTTAGCAAGGGCAGACTTCCATAAATAAAGGTTTATTTGGTAACACTTTACAATAAGGTACACAAAATTGTAGTAGCTACTACATACCTACTACATAGATATGTGTTACCTACTACATAGGGTTTTTTTTTTGTGCTACCTATGTGTTAGGTAGCACAAAAAAAAACCCTATGTGTTAGGTAGCACATAGGTTTTTTTTTTGTGCTACCTATGTGTTAGGTAGCACAAAAAAAACCCCTATGTGTTACCTACTACATAGGTTTTTTTTTGTGCTACCTATGTGTTAGGTAGCACAAAAAAAACCTATGTAGTAGGTAACACATAGGGGTTTTTTTTGTGCTACCTAACACATAGGTAGCACAAAAAAAACCTATGTAGTAGGTAACACATAGGGTTTTTTTTGTGCTACCTAACACATAGGTAGCACAAAAAAAACCCCTTATGTGCTACCTAACACATAGGGTTTTTTTTGTGCTACCTAACACATAGGTAGCACAAAAAAACCTATGTAGTAGGTAACACATAGGGTTTTTTTTTTGTGCTACCTAACACATAGGTAGCACAAAAAAAAACCCCTATGTGCTACCTAACACATAGGGTTTTTTTTTGTGCTACCTAACACATAGGTAGCACAAAAAAAAACCTATGTAGTAGGTAACACATAGGGTTTTTTTTGTGCTACCTAACACATAGGTAGCACAAAAAAAAAACCTATGTAGTAGGTAACACATAGGGTTTTTTTTTGTGCTACCTAACACATAGGTAGCACAAAAAAAAAACCTATGTAGTAGGTAACACATAGGGGTTTTTTTTTTGTGCTACCTAACACATAGGTAGCACAAAAAAAAACCCTATGTGCTACCTAACACATAGGGGTTTTTTTTTTGTGCTACCTAACACATAGGTAGCACAAAAAAAAACCCCTATGTAGTAGGTAACACATATCTATGTAGTAGGTATGTAGTAGCTACTACAATTTTGTGTACCTTATTGTAAAGTGTTACCGTTTATTTTTTTAGCAAGATATTTGGTCAAAAGCTAGTGGTCATCCGTCCCTCTGTCCAGTTGTTAGGCATCTGGCTGCTAGCAAGTTATGTTGTCTTGCTAATTTTACTATTCATCTGAGCTGAAATAAATATTGACTTTTTCCTTTATTATCTTCGCGAGAATGCACCAGAATGCTTAGATTACATGTTAAAAACACAAAAAAATCTTCTGGGGGGGGATGCCCCCAGACCCCCCTTCAGGGGTTTAGTTTTCTGACAAACATTACAATGGATACTAACATGATTTGGGAATTTGGGATTATAAATCATCTTTGAATTGGTTGTACAGCATATCACATTCTATTCATTCAGGGGTGGATGGCCACCCCACTCTAACTCTGTGGCCCACCTTGGCCACCCCCAGTCAAAATGTACCCGTGTGTACCCGTGTGTACGATGTGGCTCTTTGCAGTAACACAGTAAAAAATGTGGCTCTTTGTCTCTGACTGGTTGGCCACCCCTGCTCTAGACAATGCACATGCAAAACACATCATTAATTTCAGTAACTTATTAGCCTAGATTAAACATGCTGGCTAACTTGCCACAGCGTCTCCCTTACATTGTAGTGCTGTTAGGGTTAGAGGTCACAGGGACACGTCCGTATGATTCCCTGTCTATGACGACCACCAGGAACACAATGACTGCAGGGATACCTGAGAGACACAAGAATAAAACAGGGAATTGTTGCTTTTACTTAAAAGAGTCAGCTACTGTGAAGAAAGCTTCTTGTCAAAATCCCCTTTATTTCAAAATCTGTGAATATCTCCTTAACATCCGCTACCTGTCTGTACTGTGGGCACGCTGTAACAACAAAATCCAGTGTTAATACAGCTCTGTAAATGGGCATGTTGCCAGCTGTGGGCCCCCTTTGTATACATACCCTTTACATGCCAGTTTACAGAGCTTAGGCTGTGTATTTATACCAGATTTATATTCAACACACACAGTACAGTACAGTACAGTAGCGGATCGTGAAGAAATAGTTACCTTCAGATTTCGACAAAAAGTGATTTTGACAACGAGCAATCTCCAGAATCTCTGACTCCACCTTTCAATCACTCCAAAGTTTGTTGACTGATGCTGCAGCTTATAGGTCTCTGGTCTTGGCATCCCGTTCCTTACTCACCCCATCCTACCACGCTGAGTTTGAGCAGGTATCTCCTGATATAGATGTTGAAGACTCTGACTAAGAGAAGGTAGATGTGGAACCCCTCCAGGGCCATCCAGCTGAAAGTGGCCAGCAGGGAGTAGTGCAGAGAGAGGGCCATGTAAAGGCAAAGCCCAGTGGAGGACAGCGCTGCCACAGCCTGACTGGGGAGTAAGTGCAGGTTGAGGAGGATCAGAGCAATGGCCAGGTTGAGGTGGACCTTCATGGAGACATCTTCTCTGAGTTTTCTGACAAACACAGGAGAATTAGTTAATCATAAGTGTCAAATTAGGCCTATTCCATTGTCATATCATAGTGGCGATAACATTAGCTCCAATAAAGTTGATAAGAGGAGCTAAAACAGTGATGGGAACAAGGACCGAAGGATGTGGGAGAGTAGTATAGATTAAAGGTATAGAAGGAATAATGATAATGAAAAAGAAAGGAGTAATCCACAAGGGAAATAATGTGTTACCTGTTTGTGATGAAGAGCAGAACAGTGATGACCAGGGCAAAAAGAGAGAGACAGCAGCCAATCAGAGTGATGTAGCTCTGAACCTCCAGGTCAATAGGTGAGAGATCAGCTGTCACCTGCGCAGAAAGTTCAAAGATTACAATTTACTGTGAAACGTTGTATTTTACTCCATTACAGCCTATATTTGATAGGTGTAGTGAGTGGTGAAGCAGATACGCATTTACACCCAAATATGTTTTATCATGATCAATTGTAACACTTGATTTAGTTTGTATTAGCTTCTCTTTCAATATCTTTAGTGTGAAACACCTTATGGCAGATAACTATGTTAATCTACAAGTATAGAAACCCTTGTGAGTAATGACTATTTTCTATTTTTGATACTAATCATGTCAGTGATCCTTCAATATACCAGGATATTTATATACCAGCAATCTTTATACACTGTAGTATGTGTATTCCTACATTGTTGTATTTTACTAGGTAATTTTGACAATTTTTACTTTAAATCGCTATGTTTAGAATGGTTACTTTTTAAACATGTGTGCCATCTAGTGGCAGTTTCAATAATGCTACACAGCAATGCAGACTTTCAAGAATATACCTCTCAATGACATGTTTGTCAAAATCATGTCAGCCATAGGCTATGGACTTATGTTTTGTTCAACAACAGCATTTTACTGCTGAAATAGTAGGTGGCTCATTTCCTCAAACCATAAATGAACCCATCATCCTTCAGTTAATTCAAAATCACCAAATTTCAGATAGATATACAGATAGACATACTTGACAGGAAGGGTATGAAACAGTGTAATCTTAGAAGAAACTATAGACTAAAACTGTCATGGAATTACTCACTTTAGATTCAGTCAGTACTTGAGTAAATGTGCTTAAATACAGTCCACAACCAGTAATTGTAATACACCTTTTTTGCCAAATATGTTATATTATTGTATTTTATAATATTAATATATAGTATATATATTTTTTTATGGTTCATTACCATGAACACAACATTACACATATATTAAAAAACATAGCCCTACATGAAAACCGTTTCACATGCTCTTCTACAGGATATGAAGTCTCAACAGTGGGAGCGCTGTAGGTGTGGTATTTTTGGACCTGAGCAAAGCATTTGATACTGTTAATCATAGCGCTCTGCTCTCAAAAGTGTCCAATTTTTATTTGGCTGTGGAAACAATGAAATGGATGGAGTCCTACCTCATTGGAAGAAAACAATGCACCAGAGTTGGGGATAGGACTTCATCTTTCATTGGCTGCTCTGTTGGTGTCCCGCAGGGCTCAATTTTAGGACCTTTGTTGTTTAGCTTATATGTAAATGATCTGCCACTTGTATGTCCAGAAGTGGACGTACAAATGTATGCAGATGACACGGTCATCCTCGCACATGGAAAGAACAGATGTGAGGTGGCCGCCAAATTAACAGAAGCAATGGCCAAAATTTCTGATTGGCTCTCAAAGTCCTGCCTGACACTCAACATCAGTAAAACAGCATGCAGGTACTTTCATAATAGGAACAATGGAAATCAGCCTGATATTATTGTTAATGGAGAAAGGATCCAGACTGTTTCACATTTTAAATATTTAGGAATAACAATCGACTCGCAGCTCTCATTTAAGAAACATGTGAAGCAGGTGTGTAATAAAGTCAAATTCAATTTAAGGAATTTTAGGTACATCAGGAACCAGCTCCCTCTAGACGCAGCAACATTTTACATGCACTCCATGATCTTTTCACACATCTCATACTGTATTACAAGCTGGTCACAAACTGGAAAAACAACACTTGCTCCACTGCAAACACTTTACAAACAAACACTCAAGGTACTGGACAAAAAGCCATTACGATACTGTAACATAATTCAAAGACATAATCTCATGACTTTTGATAGTTTTGTGTTTCTTGCGGATGTATGTTTAGTTTATAAAATAATTAATGATTTGGCCGCTCCTCCATTAAAGGAGTTTGTGTCACTGCACACAGACAATAGGGTAACTAGAACGTCTAACAGAGGGGACTGTGTAGTCCAGCACAGATCCACTGAGTTTGGCAAATCCGTTTTTTCAGTTAGAGCCACCAAGTCTTGGAACTTAGTACCAAGGGACATAAGAGTGTGGAACACCTTTGCTGGTTTTAAATGTAAGATGAAGTCATGGCTGAAATTAACCCAAGTATGTACCCATCATGCATAGATTGTTTTCTTAATGTTGTGATGTCCTGTTTTCTTGGTTTCTTACCGTTGTGATGTTGTTGTTGTTGTGGTGTCCTAAATGTTGTGATTTTACTGTTCATATTGTGTTGTTGTGTTTTACTGTTGTGAAATTGTGTGTTATTGTTTTTATACTTCAGTGTTAGGTTCCCATCTTGACAGAGATGTAATACTCTGTTTCCTGCCCAGGGACTACAGATGAAAATTAGCTTATAGCTAACTATGGTACTGCTTATGTGCTGTGCATTGTCCCTGCTAAATAAACAAATAAATAAATAAATAAACAAACGTATCTCTTTGTATGATGGCTGAGCTTACCATTAGCACACCGAAGTATGTGAGGTGGTCAGAGGAGCAGGTGACTTTATCCTGACCACGTTCCCAGCTGGTTCCGCAGCCTTCATTGCTATAGTCTAGTAAGTCAAACAAACAGATCCATTACACATGTTTAATGTTTCCATCCCATTTGATTTACATCAACTCAATGTGTCTGTCACGGATGAAACCACAAAACCATAATGAATTCAAATGTCCATCTTTATAACAAAATACTATTGTTGTTATTATCCATGACAGATCGTGATGCCTAGTTACTCACTCTTTGTTGAGAAATCCAAGAACACACATCTGGGTTCTTGTGTCTCCTGTGGCACAACAATGAACCAGGTTTCTATTAGGTTTTATTGTTTGTATTACATTTGGGGCTTTTGGTGGGCCACATATACAAATATAAAATGTTACAGAAGTTATGGCTGTGGGAAATTAGTTGTGAAAAAAGGTTTATTTACATTTATGCCCGTAGTAAGGTTTATTGTGATGTTGACCGACTCCTGTAGTCCTGAAATATTCTTGCCCCGCACACTCAGGCCAACCAGTCTCCTCTCGTATAGTATATCTGATGTCTACAGTAAAACATACAGTCAACCAATTAATTTGACAGTTAATCCAAGACAATAATTGTGTAACATTTGAAATACCTTTACTGTGTTAAAAGGAAATTGTCACTCAGTGGTCCTAGAAATGAACCATGTGCCATGAACCATTTCTATACAATGTCCATTGTATAGAAATATTGTGATTCCTCTTATCAGATCCTCTTTTTACCAACCCAGCTCAAACCTTGTTCGCTTTTCTATGTGGCACACCCACTCCATTTACTAAATGGAGAGCGCTTGACTGGCAACACAATTATTATCAATGATGCTTTAGGGTGGATTTTTCCTTTAACCACAAAAGACAAAAAAAAGTGTATTCAAAGTTTAAATGTAATGGTTTAACTGCAACTATTTGGTTTATTTCTAAAAATGTAAGGAACATTCACAACTGAGTAAAATACCACACTCTAGTTTAAAACATGTCCCTGATCTATTGTTCAAAGTTGAACCAAGGGATAGCTTTACAAAGCGATTTGGACTACTTGGATCATTTGGTTTTCGTTTAAAAACAAATGGTTTCAGAGGAGATCATCTCTGTATCTCCTACAGATACAGAGATGTAGCTAGTAAATGAAACAGCATCACCAATAAAAGTAATAACAAATGGGAAACAAGACACAGGCTGAGCCATTTTAAAATATCAATATAATTTTAAAACATTTAATTACCATGATCCATGAGTGATCTTTTAACTTGTGTTTGCAATGTATATACTTATAGTCTCTGGGACGATAGTTCTTCCAATTATTTTCTACCAAATTTTACGTAACGTAAGTCTTGTCTCTGACCTCGTTTGTCTCTGGCAATGTAAGCATGGAAAACACAATTGTGGTGTCTGACCCAGCATCCAACTCTCTCGGCAGGCGAACCCTCACTTTGCTGTTGGTGACGGTCTTGTCTGTCATTGCCTATATCAGAGGGAGTGAGCCAGAGAAACATTCAATGTAAATATTTCCAACAGAATAATGAAACACTCAGTTTCAATTGTGTCTTACATCAACACAATAGCAGGGAAATAACTCCAACATTCCAACAAGCACACTTCATAATATAATGTAACCCTATGGGTAATTCACTTACTAATAGTTTAAGATTTTAATAGGAATTTCTGAATTGGAATTATTAGTCTTTTGACATAACCGTCAGTCTGCCCCAGGGCAGCTGTGGCTACTCTCGTAGTTTACCACCACCGGTATGACTGTGTGTGAACGAATTGAACCAGGAACCCTGTAAAGCGTCTTTGAGTGTCTAGGCAATAAAGCGCTATATAAAACCTATCAATTATTATTATTATTATTATAACTAGCTTTTGCAACATAGCCCAGCCATACTCAGCAACAAAAAAGTAAATTTAATTGAGGGATATTTCTTGTAAGTAGCATCGGCATACCAGTCTGACCATAACACACATGTAGGATGGATAAGATACATTCACAGCATCCAGCAGTAATTGCATTATGTAGACACTTTGTATGAACTACAATACATTTGCGAAAACATGATTTAAGGTAAATTTAACAATTTAAGATGTAGGGAATGTTGGAATGTAACCAAGGATATTATGGTCTGTGATAATTTGTATTTATTCCAATATAAAATGATGTTCAAAATTCAGAAGATTTGGTTTGATATAAAACATTAGCTAACAGATGTATTGGGGGGTGATAATAATTAATTTTAATCTGATATATTTTTTTAGAGATATATTACAGTTAACAATGAGGTATCCTTGGAGTTGGATTAATTTGTGGGCAGATTGGGGGTGCTATTTCTCCGCAAATTAATGGAGCTATTAGCGTGTGAAAATGTTTTAAGTCTATCTGGCCCTTAAAGCTGGGGTGGAGGATTTGGGGAGAAAATGGCAGTTGGGATAGAGATTCGAATTCAAATACCTCAACCGCTCCACTTGTTCTCTTTGGTCCCTCCCCTATGGTCCCTCCCTGACACGCTCTACACCAACACAGTCGTGCCAAATCAAATGGACAGTCCCAACAGCCAATAAGAACAGAGAATCGGAGCCTCGCTCTGATTGGTCAAAGTGTACAGCTCATGTTAACTTTGACCAATCAGAAATCATATACCCCAGCTTTAATATCTATGGAACATGTCATGAATCCAGAGTAGTTGCCAAGATATCACTAAAACCCAAAAAGGTCAACTTGAAGGTGTTTCTAGAGTTGCTCATCATGAGATCAGCAGTCAGTGGAAACAATAACCTCTGAATCATAAAAGTTCATAGCTAAAAATCTATGAGCATTTTCGAAATGATTTAGACTTACGCCTGCCCCACACTAGACGACTCTTTAAAGACTTTGAAAAATACTAAAGAAAACTAGCGTCCTCCCTCCTACATACTCAACATATATACATACAACATACTGTCTACTTAACGATCACTTGTGTATGCGAGGTTCATCAGACCTTTTTTCACGGAAGTATACAGAAGCAATAAAGAATTTAAAAATAAATCGTCTGTGTCGTTTGAAAAGACGCAATGCATTGTGGGACGGTTAGGTAGGAAAAGTAACCTATCGATCCATACACAAAATCTTCCCGGAAGTAAGTACTCATCCGGGCATTTCTCGCCTACACAAACTCACATACACACAGGCCCGGATTAAGAAGAAAGATTACACTAGGCATACCGCATTTTTTCGGGCCCCCTCCAAACGGATACTTCACGATTTGGTGAAAAACTACGTACATTTGAACTGCCACAAGAGTAGGCTATTATGCTCATTCATTTGTTTAAGAGTTGCGCGTTTGTAAACGGGAGTAAAGAGAAACGTAACCGAGTGTGCAAGCTCACTGCAGGAGCATTTCTGTAAGATGCGTGCAGAGTCCAGTGTGGGAGCAATTTTTCCAACTGGATGAAAAACAGTGCAGTGCAATGCTTTATTCAGCATAAAGTTAAAACGCTCGTGCAAGCCTGATCTAACACAAAAGCCTTGCACGAGCGAAGCAGCGATTCACCTGGTGAAACCTGGCGTGGAACTCTGTGGTGGGTAACGGCGAAATTCACAGTGAGACATCGCCGGTCTGAGACGCCGCACAGAAAAACTCTGGTTTGACGACTAAAATTATAACCCGGGAGCAGAGCCGGCCCAAGCCTTCATAAGGCCCTAAACCGAATTTGATTAGGGCCCCCCTCTCCAATGTTATCGTGGTCAAATGATTGACTATTGTTAAATGTCATTCACACACCCAGTTCATCCCTAGTGCCTCCAATGTCCAGTTTAGTGAAAATAGTAGCCAGCCGAGATCCTCACTCTCCTAGGGGGGTCCGGGGTATGCCCCCCCGGGAGATTTTTTTTACCTTTTTAAAGTGAAATGCATGAATTTGGTGCACTTTGAGAGGGAAATTAAGAGGCTAAATCTGAGGAATTTTGTGTGAACAAACAATTTGGAGATACTGGCTCGAATGAAGTAGAAATAAAAGCTATCGAAGAAAGACATGGATTTTCCATAAACATATTAATATAGAAAAAATATAATATATAAATAAAATAAAAAATATAATTCAGTGTCCTCTGGGATGGTGCTTTTTTTTCTTTTACGGGACATATTTCTCTTTAATATTATGAATGCATTTAAATGCAGTGAGAGGAACGAAGCAGAAGAACTCTGTTGTCCAGCTATCTTTTTTTTCCACAGATGAGGCTGAAATAGGCTATAGGCTACAGTATACACAGTGCATGGGCAACTGAGGGCAGCCCAATTTCCAATTTTTTTAAATAAACTCAATACCGAGTGATAAGTTAACCTCGGATGAACTGATTCAATTAATAGGTTATTAACTATCCAGACCAAAAAATTTTATTCCTTTTTTTGTATGATAACTTAAATTTGCATAATATGATGTTAATATCAAACACATACCGTAAAAAAAAAAAAAAAAAAAAAAAAAATGTTTCTTCTCACTGGGCCCCCTTGTGGAAATGGGCCCTAGGCACGTGCCTAGAATGCCTATGCCTAGATCCGGCCCTGCATACACAACCACAACATACTCAAATTGACTTCAAAATTAGTATGAGTAGGACGTTAGTATGGGTTTTCGAAGACATCCACCCTCTCACATCACATCAACTCACACCTGAAGGGAATTAGTCATTAGTTTGTAGTCATAGACTAGCCCTGTGTTCCGTATCACATACTCTTTCTTTTTTCTATTCTACATACTACATCTGATCATAAAAATAATCTAGTTAGAATGCAGTATGCTACAATTGGGACATACTTTTACTTATTTATTTCATCATAACATTGCGCCTTGATCTTGCCTCTTGCTTTTATATCCGTCGCATTCCCATTTGTTTTCATATGGAGGCTCCGTCTACGTATGTGACATCACTTCAGGTGCGCACTGGATTGTGGGTCAGAAGAATCGGCCTAATAGCATGCTGTTTTCAACAATAAAAATCTCGGCCGGATGTAGTAGACATACGGGTCTTTCTAACCATCCTAAATCTGGCCACAAGAATCGGGACATCCTAAATCTTTTTTTCTACCATACAAAATAGTAGATAGTATGGGGCTTTTAACGCAGGACATATTTAGCTAAGATAGAGGGTCTCGTATCGCAAGACTACAATTAGATTCCTTTTGAGATAATGATTATTTCCAATCCTGCTACCAGGGACAATAAGTAATTTCAATCAAATAAAAAGTTAATTTTAAGCAGGTAAAATGGACTGGTTGACTCTAAACTTAACTACGTAAATATAAGTATATGCCCATATCACGTAAATGTAATGCCTTATCACGTTACACATTGCGAATGCTATTGTGATTAGCCTTTTGAATAAAAAAAAGTTAATTCAATATTGTAGAGCCGAGCGGGGGTCATCCTGTGGTTATTTGCCCGGCTTTATTTGCTGATCTCGTCACCCAATAACTAACTCCTAACCCTAAATGTGACGGTAAATGGTTAAGGTTGCGCAGTTGTCAGCCTGGTTCCAGGTAAAAGTGTCATAAAAAAGTGGGTGACAGGCAGACAAAGGTCGCGACTAGTGCCGCTCCTCCTGCATAGTGTTTGGTGCTGGAGAGAGTGCACCCATTGGCTGTTGACAGTGTCTGTCAACGTCATCTACTCCCCTATTTGCATGAGCCAACCATACAGAGAGACGATAATATCAAACATGTTTGATTTTGTCGGAACGTCAAGACGGGACGAAGACTTACTGAAATAGGGTTCGATGACCACCTCACACCAAATGACTAAGATTAAGGGCGCGCGCCACAACTCCAGCAAGACTCTCTTGATTTCCGTCTGACATTGTGCATTTGTCTGCAACTGTCAAAGCACGTCAGAAGTCGTTTGGTGAGAGGTCAGCATTAGTCTCCAATTCAGATTAATTGTAGGTTACCCTTACCTCATTCTCACTAGCATAAATTTCAAGGCCTGTGAAAGGGCCTTTAGATTTGTGCAGGATGACCAACAATGAGCTGCTATTCATGTATGTAGTCTCATTCACTTCTGTTTTCTCAAGGAAGTGTTCTAGGCTGTCGATGGCCCTGGTTGAAAAGGAAACAAACATAGAAACACTTATTATTCCAATTAACAACTGTTTCTCTTAAAATGTATCATTAATTCTGGACCACAACACAGAATCTTAAATCTGACCCTGTCTCTGTTTACTCTCATGCACACATCTTGTGATGGTAATTTTATTTTTTTTAATTACTCATAAACAAACCCAAGTGCTCTCGCAATCATAAAACACATCCAAACAGTTATACAATTAAATATTAAAACATAGTATAATTATTACTCAATAGTGTCACGGAAGTTTCCACTTTGGAAGATGTTGTTCACATCTTCTATACATGTTCTGGCATCTGAAACTCCTGTTGAGTAAAATAATAATGTATTGATATTTAATATACAAATAAAATAATAAAAGGTTTATTTAAAATAAAAGTTTCTCACCTTCTTGATCCTCTTCTGGCCCTGGTTTTCGATCTTTACCGCATGCAGGTTTTTTATCCTTATTTGGCCTATGTTTTTTACCGTTATCTGGCCCTGGTTTTTTACCGTTATCTGGCCCTGGTTTTTTACCGTTATCTGGTCCTGGTTTTTTACCGTTATCTGGCCCAGGTTTTTTACCGTTATCTGGCCCTGGTTTTTTACCGTTATCTGGCCCTGGTTTTTTACCGTTATCTGGCCCAGGTTTTTTACCGTTATCTGGCCCTGGTTTTTTAAGGTTATCTGGCCCTGGTTTTTTAACGTTATCTGGCCCTGGTTTTTTAACCCCACTTGCAACTTGACTTCGACAAGGACTTTTACAGGTGATGTCATAAGATACCAAAGACAGGACCACCCAACAGGGCAACCACCACTTCATCCTGTCAAGTAAAGAGGATACATTAAAAACAAAAACCTGTCTTTACTGTGTTAACCAACACATGTCATAATATGATATGGTAAAGCATTGATCATTACATCTGATTTAAGCGTTGAAAAAAAGAATCACCACATCACATATATTGATCTTAACTGAGAACAGTATTCCTCTGCCATAACATCAAACTCAATATAAATACAACATAGTTCCATTAGATGGTTCTGACTTTAAGAGAAAAAAAAACATCGCCTACCTTTTCATGTGACTTAACCCATGTACAAATGATTTAATCTGATGATAAAACAGACTAGAGCTGTTACAGCAGGACACAAGAAGGGAATAATGGGAAGTTGAAATGCACGGAAGAGTTTAATGGGAAGTTTAAATGAACAAAACAAAACATGTAAATGACATTTTTAAATAAAAGAGGAAACAGCAACAGACACAACATTCAAAAATACCTACTGTAGCCTATCCCCTAGCTCTGTCAGATCTGAATCTACAAGTATTTGTTCACATTGAATAATTGAACAATATCAAACTCAGTATCAGAAATGGGGGGGACATTCTGTTCACACATCCAAATCCCAAATGTGATTGCATTTACTATTTTAATCTGATTCTAATAGCAATACTGCATTGGTTAAATACATTACACCTTGGTTTATGGCTGCATGTCACTACTCCCACCAGCAGAGGGGAGTAACATGTAAAAAAAAACTAAGGAAATAGGGTGTTGAGGTAAAAGGCAAGGATTTGATCCTCCAACTTGTAAATGTTTAGTTTGTTTTCCCTTTAAGTATAAGAAAGAAAGGTTAATAGAACACCTATAGAAATCAGAGATTGCAATTGTATCACAGTACGCTAAATCAACACATTTGCTTTCCATATGAAATCCTGAATCTGTATTGAAAGTTAAGGTATATCTGTATGGTATATCTAGTAAATCTGCTGTCCACAGTCTGTTTGAAACCCCAACATATTCAACATCAAATCAACAAACGATAAATTATAAAATAAGCATACAATTAAATTGCTTAAAATATAGACAACTTTTTAAATATTCGAAGATAACGTAATATTGAATATTGACCACATAGGAGGTCCATAGCTGTCAACTGAATTAAATGAGAAGTAATTGTAATTGTAAAAACCTGAATTTAAGCCACCTGTTTATTTCTTAGAGACCAAAATGTGTTTATGGACCCACCTGTAGCTTCTGATGTTGTGCATGCATTCCACGGCTGTTTTGTGTGTGTGTGTTCCACATTATGCTTTATCAATCAGCAAGTTTACTGGCTGGGCATACAGCTGGCCGTTCTGCCTTTCTGAAGCCAGCATGACATTTTTGACATGGTTCTTAACTCATTAAAGGCCTACTTCACCGGTTTGAATATGAAGGTGTATTGAATTCTGAGATCCTATGTAGTATAAATGTGCAAAAAAAATTAAAATCAGTTCATCCTAGCCTGAGAAAAGGCAGAACGAGTGTTTTTTTAACCCTATATTAATCTTACTGTGACATCACAGTAAGATAAATATAGGGTTAAAAAAAAAACCTTACTTTGTAAATATTACTGTGATTTCTCCTACTGTGACATCACAGTAATATTTACAAAGTAATTTTTTTTTTAACCCTATATTTATCTTACTGTGATGTCACAGTAAGATTAATATAGGGTTAAAAAAACACTCTTTCTGCCTTTTCTCAGGCTAGGATGAACCGATTTTTTATTTTTTTTTGCACATTTATACTACATAGGATCTCAGAATTCAATACACCTTCATATTCCCACCGGTGAAGTAGGCCTTTAAGCACCACAGTAATGTTGTTGACTGATTGTTGTCCCTGATTGCGTTCCCTTTTTCAGAACCCTTCACTATAAATATATAACTTTTCATTACTTTGACAAAAGGTGCATTCATTTATCACATTTTAATATTGTTATAATTTGTTTATTCATACAAGGGCATGCTAACTTTCAGTTTTAAAATCTGTTTAAATGTTCAAAACATAACAAACACAAAATCAGTAAAGTAGCCTTCAAGTTGCTACTACAACACCTACATAAAAAAAAATATATATGTGTACCACTACTTTTGACTGTAACGGAATATTTTATATGCAGACAAACATGTTGAAATGCTACTGGTTGTTAGTTTTTTTGTGTTATTACTAGTGACAACACTTTTGTGTTAATTGGAGGCAAACGTCAGTGTAACTAAGAGAAACAATGACATATATTTCCTAAAAATATCTCTGTTAGTGGGGGATTTCCCTGTGTTTGGTTAATGCAAAGACAGGTGAGATCACTGGAGTGTGGACAGGGGGTTGAATGATATTAGCCTTGGGGGTTTGAACCTACCTGTGACATACCATCAGACTGCTCACCTGGATAAAAAAAAGGCTGATAAAGCTGACTGACTCACACAGAGCAGGTGTTGATCATCATTATGACTAACTGGAAAAACCTGGGTGATAAAACACACTCTCTATTATGTAATATTAAGGAGAAGTGCTTTATCAGCAACCCTTGCGTGTGTTGTAGAGACAATTGCATCTCCCTTAAAATGAAAGCCACGGCCAGAAAGGTCAGTGGACATACTACCTTAAAACACCATGCAACAGTGGGGAACTGCACACAAGTATTCCCTGGTCCATCTCTTGTCCGAGTCCTCAATGAATGAGTAATGCAAAAATATGAATTACAGACATGCATGTGGATTCATTAGTAACTGTTGGAAGAATAACTATGCATTTTCTAGTCCTGAACCAACCACCATTAACATACCCATTCTGCAAGTAGCTACTTCCTTTTACCTTATGTCGGATCCATTGATAGGGTTGTGATAATGGCCGTGTCTATCCACAGTCTCTTTTACAAAGAGAGGAAGCAAACGACAAGGCCTCAGGAACTAGGACCATTCTCTGCTGTCCTATCAATCCGTCTGAAGTGATGAAGGGTGCTTCCTTCTCACTTGGGCTCATGTTGACTACCACTCACAAAAGAGGGGCAGCTTATTTCTAAAAAGGACTTCAAAGTGAGATTTATATACATATGCAATCTATGGTGTAGTTGCTTATTGTTGCTTACACATATAAAAAAGAAAATACTAGACATACCATGTAACCACTGTGTGTGTGTGCCTGTGTATCTAAATTAAACTTAGTAACAACATATCCATGTTTTTGAATGAATGCTGAGTTTATAGTATGTTTATGACACATGATGGTAATTTTGAAGCCCATATCTTATCATTTCAATCTTAGATGTGTGCATTGTGTGTTTGTTTGTGTGTGTGTGTGTGTGTGTGTGAGAGAGAGAGAGAGAGAGAGAGAGAGAGAGAGAGAGAGAGAGAGAGAGAGAGAGAGAGAGAGAGAGAGATAGAGAGAGAGAGAGTGCTGTGGTGGAGCGATACAAAACAGAGGGGGGCTCACTCTGTGCTCCCTCCCACCTTCCACCTCTGTATGTCCGGTTGATAATAGTCTTGTAGTGGTCAGCTCTATCAAGTCAGCCACAGAAAGACAAGACAGTGCCGGAAGTACGATGCCTTCAAAATAAATGTCAACGTATGGGAGGAAAAATATTTAAAAATCTAAAATATGAAAATATATATATTAAAAAGTAACATAAAATCAGTCATGTCATTTGCAGTTGCGTCCATCCCTTTCTGTTTGTATTTTTTTTTAAAGGTGATCGTTTATAAAGCTTTTCCTTGATGTCCAATGGTCATTTTGTGTTTGATTTAGGCTACTGTTTGCTGGATATAGCCTTATTGAGATAAAAACTGTTCATTAGGGTTCTGTCAAGAATTAATCAACTTTCTGCATTATTTTATCCCTGTTTAGGTCTAGTTTACATTTTCATCCTGACTTATTCTAATTTCCTCTCTTTGTTGGCTCCAACAAAGAGAGGAAATTAGAATAAGTCAGGCTGCTCACATTTTATTTTGAAAATCACGACATTGACACCTCGTTGCTGTCATGTCCAGCTTGACGCTTGCTCTCCACGTTAGGTCCAGAAACATCACGAGTATCGCAGCACTGTCCGTCCTGCTCCGGTCGGGAGACAACACAGCCACTGACTCAGGAATTGACTATCAACAAGCTAAAAGCCGGCTTCCGAGAAGAGCTCCTCTGGGAAAGGGGAAAAACTGGATATAGAGGGCAGAGAAACCGTCAAATAATTACTATTACGCTATTCATATTTTACAAGAGAGGTGATTTCAAACAGCCGTGTCCACGACAATAGCCTACTATATGTCAAGTGCGTTGAACTTTGGTCATATCGTGTGGTTGTTGTAGAGTTAGTAACTTTCTCAGGGGAAATTTCATGATAGGACCTCATTGGGCATTATCACGAGAAGACGTTTTCAACCGAGCATGTTAGTAGCCTACTGCATAAATAAAGCTTTTCTGCGGTACACCCACTTTACTGACAGCATGGCATAAGGCTACTGGAGACGTGCTGGTGCTTATCTAAAGTGCGCTTTCAAGGTTAGGCTAGGCTACTAATTAGGCAACGACTTTGATGTTGAATAAATGAGTAATTCGAAACTCTGTCAACGGTGTAAAACTGCAAAACTTTGAGGAGAAAGCTAGCATGGACTCACAGACTCACATATGAGTGAAGAAGACATTCATGGAGGGTCAGCGATGTGTCTCTGACCTTATGTCTGGAATGGAGCTCTTTTCCAGGATGCGAGTGCACTGTTGAATACTGTTAGTGGCATTCTTGCTAGGGAATAGTAGTTTAGTAAACTTGTTCTGTGTAAGTATTTTTTACCGCATAAACTAGCACATCAAGACAACGTATTTTAACCACGACGCCAAAGCCAACTGACTTCCCTCGCGCCCACACCATGGCGTCCAGCTCGCGGAGCCGCTGCCTCTGGTTGCTCTGGAGACGGACCTTCCTCGCGCTGTCCATGTGTGCGCTCGGGGCGCGTGGAGCAGAAGATGACAGCGCCTTCAATTCAGAGGTAAAACAGAGCGTTTGTTGGCGGCTGACAAGAGCGACTAAATAATGAGCGTGACTTACAGGCTTACCAGAGGTTGGATGCGTCTTTTATAATAGCAACTGAAACAGGTGTAACACTAAATGGCTCCTGACTTCCACAAAGATAATTAAGGTATTCACTAGCATTGCATCTGACAGAGTAGCCTAGTCCTAGCCAATGTGACACTTTGCTCAAGTCAATGAAATTTAAATAGCCACATTACATTGCTATTCAAATGTTAATAAGCAATAAACGGTAACACTTTTGATATTTAGGCCTAGACTACAGTACAGGCCTTAACGTTTATAGTTTAATGTGCCTTATTTCAACAAACTGTTAAGGCATGTTAGGCTATGTACCGTCTTGACCTGGTCAACTACAACCAAGCCAATAGGAATTGATGCAGTAGCCTATCCAGTACACTTTTATGTTACTATTATTATTAGGCCATCACTATTATATCCTATGCATTACTTACTTTGGCTATAGGTTGCAAAGTGTGTTTCATTGCAGTTGTTTACATAACAAGGCTTTCAAAAAAAGGACCATTTATTTTAGAGCATAATTATCTCTAATGTTTTTTGTTGGACCTCCCACCTCTACCAGTTATAGGATGCCTTATACATGTTTGGTTCTTCTGGGCTGCCTTATCACACCATTCTCAAAAACACCCGGTGGCATGTTTAGTAATCAGATTACACACTCACACACACTTGGACACTTGTAGGCTACACTAATCACTTCAGGATGCAGAGCAATTGTTTGGAAAACAGTTTTCGATCAACCATGTATCCTTGATTAACTATGCCGATACAGGGCAGGATCGTGATGCCCCCGCTCATTCCTCCAACCAAGATATCCAGTTGGACCTTTGATCTAAATTGGCACGTTATTCTTTGTTATGGTCGTAAAATCTCTTCCTGACCGTTACGCTATTTTTGTTCTCTTTATTTAGGCGTGTCAGTAGACGCCAAACTGTCTGAGTTATCCAGCAAACTTTATTCGTTTTATGAGATAATTTAAGAGATAAGAGCTGACAACTTTATAAGAAGATGATAAGTGGTTTGTTTGACTAGGAGAGAGGGAGAGAGAGAGAGAGAGAGAAAAAGAGAGAGATATACTGACAGACAGGCAGACAAACAGCTGGGTCATTAGAGGTGAGCTTACATTACCAAACTCAGTGACCAGGGGGTCCGGTTGTCTGTCATGTTACAACACATCCTGATGGGGTTTTAACATAGCTGGGGAGTGTGTGTGTGTAGGTGTGTGCAGGTGTGTGTGGTAGGTGTGTGCAGGTGTGTGTGGTATGTGTGTGCATGTGTGTGTGGTATGTGTGTGCATGTGTGTGTGTGTGTGTGTGTGTGTGTGTGTGTGTGTCTTAAGAGACAGAGGGTTTACAAAAAGTTCAGACTGATGAATTTTGCTAGAACTTTTTGGTAAATGTGTGTGTGTGGGTGTGTGTGTGTGTGTGTGTGTGTGTGTGTGTGTCAGCTCAAGTAGTCTCAATTACTGCATTACCCATGTCGTCTATTGCACTTTTGGAATGCTTCAGCTCTCCGAAAGTATCGAGTTATCTCGAAAACCTGTCATGTAAAGGGCACATGTGTTGTATTTAAATAACTAGGTGCTCAGAACACTGTCGTTTGCCTTAAAAGTTAAATTATGAAACAGTGTGAGAGTTGCCTTTACTTTGAGGTCAAATCTGCTTTCAGCTCATTTTCATAAAATTGAAATGGGGATTATGTTAAACGTCCATATGGCCAGGATGTATGCCATGTCATATATTGAGCAGCTGTGACCAAAGCTAAAAGTAAACATTTGTTTACTGTCACAAGAGCCATAATTGGCTTGAGGAGTTGGGGAAGCACATATTGTTATCCATCTAAATAGACAGGTATAGGAGCATTTGATGAACATAATCAACATATAGAAACAACATAAAAGGCAAAAATTGGATTGTGTTGAAACTACATTGTTAACCTATAAGGTCTGCTGAAATGCATAGTCTCAAAGTCAATCCGAGCCTCACTCTTCAGATGTAGTACGACCCCTGTGTTTTAAGCAGTCGGTCTGTGACAACTAAACTCCTACTCTGTCTGGACCGAAAGGAAGAGAGTGGGCATGCTGGAAGAAGAATGAATGAAAAAAAGAAGGTCTAGGAGTGTGTGACACGAATCTGTGAAATGTTGATTGATTTTAAGGGAAATGTCACACCAAGAGAAAATGGGTTGTGGAGGAGTAGTTTATGAAAGAGGGGAAAGAGAGACAGACAAAGGTTGGAGAGAAAAAGTTGACGGGGAACATAGTAGCGGTCACTCTCAGCTGTGCAGCATGTGATGGCTGAATGTGACAGCTGTTCTCTAAGTGGGACACGCGCACATACACACACACACGCACGCACACACACACACACAAAAACACACACACACTAACACGCAAGTACATTGTGCACAGGCATGCTGGGCCTGGGACACCAAGGCATCTTAGGAAAAATACAATGGACCCTCTTTGTCTGAAGAGAGGGAGCTCTGAGAGAAATACTTGTGGATAAGGGAACAAGTAGATGAGAGAGAGAGAGCTCAGAAATAAACATGAAAATGATAAGACAGGCTGTGTAGAGAATGCTAAAAGTGTGCAACAGCAACTTGTAGCTACAGCAGAGTAATACAGTAGCGAGGAGAGTGATAATAAGTGACTTATTGCAGCACATAACTATACAACTTCCTCAATCTGTATCCTTCTTGTATCCGTGTAATCTGCAGCGTGCCGTCTCTTCACATTCCAGCTGTCCCCCCCCCCCCTGCTCCCATGCCATTGGCTGTCTCAATGTCCACCAGGACTAATATTGCTACAGTGCAGGGACCAGTTTCTTTTCCCCCTGTGTTTTACTAAATTGTGTGTTTTCTTGACATTACATGCCTCTGCACATATGTGTCGATCATTGTCTTGCCTGCTGATGAAGAGATACATAGACTGTTGATATCTTTATCTCCATATGCGCTTCAAATTGAACAGATGCAATTCTCTTCCCACTGACTGCATTTCTGTCTGTCTGTCTCTCTCACACTACTACATTTTCTGGGTACAGGACTTTGCGGGGGTAAGAGATGGCAGCGGACCAAGGCTCAGAATAAAAGCTCTGTTAGTATCTTGGCTGACATTGTGGCGGACACACACACACACACACACACACACACACCCACACACTCCTGGCAGGTTTTACAACTCCTTGTATATTGCTTGGGTCTGGTTTTGGCAGGTAAGCTCAAGGACTCTTTGAAAGACCATTTATGAAGACAAGGCCTGCATGCACACTGCCCCCCCACCACCCCCCCCCCCCCCCACATGCACGCACATACATGCACGCACGCACGCACGCACACACACACACACACACACTGTTGTCTAACACTTGTTTTGTATTCAGCCCAGCTGATGAGGGATGGTGAGCGGCCAGACTGAAGTGCTTTACTGTTTTAGCCGATGGCTTTGACGGGTGACAGGGGGTTTACATGCCTCCATACATCTTTCCAACGGCACTGCAGCTCTCACCTTGTACTCCACTACGGCCTGCAGTATATACTGGCTTGGAAAGGGACAGAGCAAAGGGGTGTGTGTGTCTTTGTGTATATCCAGGCGTCCGATGTTGTCATGTTGTCTCTACACACAAACACAGGCATTTTCTTAAATTACTATTTCTGCAGCAAATGACAACTGGGGAGATGCAGAGAAGCTGAGAGCAAGGGGCTGGATTGTGAAAAGATGCACTTTGGAGATTTCACCAGAAAAATACATCAGCTTGTTTTTTTTTTCTTTCTCTAGATTACTTTTATTGGAATTCTGATGGGAATTGCTCTTTTTTTTACTCCACTGTTTATCCCACAATGTCTGCTGTGGTTGGAGGACAGTCGGTGGGTGCATTAAAGCAAGTGCTTTGTTTTCATCTGCAGGCAGCATAAAATATGAAAAGCCCTAGCCGACATGAAAGGACAATCAATACGGCTCATTACTAATCATCTCTTGGAAGATTTTCTGTCCTCTGTAGACTTGTTTTCTTGTCATTTAGGAAATGTATCTATTTTCTTCTATACCCATCTAGTGGAGTCTGACATGGCTCAAGTAGCATTTTGCACACAAAAAACGACTTCTATTGGAAAGTTGTATAACCATGTAGCTGTAGTGAGATGAAGTCACAATCTTCAGTATATTAACAGAAAACATGACAGGCGTAGCAACAGTACCTAAGGCGAGAGCAGGGCTAAGGTTTTATTGTTTTGAATAATTGATTCTCTCATGTTGCCGGTGATGTCTTCTTAGTTATTGTGTAGCAGTGAAAACATGTCTGCGGAAGTGATTTGAGAGGAAAAGAGTGTGTTGTGAACCCTGCCACATGTTTCCCTTTGCCTCGTCTGGGAGTTTCTGTGTGTGTGTGTGTGTGTGTGTTTGTGTGTGTGTGCGCAGGAGAGAGGGAGTATTTAGATAGTGTTTCAGGAAGTGCAAGCTTGTGTGTGTGTGTGTGTGTGTAGGTGGGCATGTATGGAATTGTTTGTTGAGTGTTTGGAGCTTTCTTATCTGAAGGCAGAGGTAGGCCAGGGTCAGGTCTCTACCTGCTCCTACAAAACTCACAGAGCTGATACAGCCAGCACATCACCGCCAGAAAGAAAAGATGGGACACAGTTGGGGTATAATGGTGAAATAATATTCTTTGTACCAAAATAATAGATGTTTGATTTACAGGCAATTAAGTAACGCTGTTGATATTCCTGCAGATAAATGAAGTGGCTTGTTGGGCATGAACATAGAAAATAGAGCAAGCATATGACTACAACAGAATATTAAAATCAGGTATTATTCCCCTTTTTCAAAATTAAAATAAATATCTTGACACAAACAAAAACGTGTGTACACATGTAATATAAAAGCTATACAAAAATATAAATGATTTTATTTACATCTGCGAGTGCAATAATGAGCTGTATGCACAGCTGAATCCCTACTTAGAGCACATCCTCTTAGTTCTGACAAATGTAACAGCGTGTTAAATACAAAGTGTTAACTTAATGTAACATAATTGAATAGGTGTGGAATCATAACTACAGTATGTGATCATATAATATGCAGGGATGGCAGTGGGCACAAACAGCTGCTTGAAGCACACAGCTGATGGGATGTTGAGGTGACGTGTCATCCGTTGAGGGGGTCATGATGATGGTGTGGTTGTGGGACCCCAGGACTGGACTGTATACCCTGGAGCCAGAGGCATGCTAGAGGCAGGGGAGGTGCAGCTGGTGCCATTGCTTCTAGCCTTAATAAAAGGGGGAAGGGCCGCAGAATGGGAGCAGAGATGGTGATGGTTGAAGATTGTGTCAAACATACTTCAAAATAGGTTTACGTTTACCTGCGACTTTGATGTATATACTATGCCCCTTTCTCGTATGCATACAAGAGCTGTAGGATCTTATCTGTCGAGGAAGACATGATTGAAATCTCCGCTGATTATTTTGACTTTTTGTCGCGATCATTTGTCTGAAGTATCGCAACAACAGTGTGGATTATGCTCTACAATGATGGAGATACATTACTTCACAGTGAGAAATAAGATCATAAATATACAGCAGGCATTGGTTCAACCCCTTTAGAGTGAATTAAAAGGGCAAAGACTGATGGAAGAACAGTTGTAAAACGTTCATCACCACATAGCAGACTAAGGATGAAACGGCTCTGAAGGTTTGACCTCCTCAGGTCAAGTGGCCGGCACTTTCAAAATTCACCATTGACCTTCTGATGGCCAGTGGATAAGACTATAAAAAACATGAAGAGAACGTCCAATCTTGCCTCACTGCACTGTGCCTTTGGGTAACTTGTGTTTTCACTATGAATGTTTGAATTTTGAAAACTTATCTGAATTTACGTCATTCAAATTTGAAAATATTCTTATTGTGGATATGTTTTAAAACTTTAAAAGAAAGCAGTGATAGCCTGCTCAAGATAATGAATCACCACAGCAATGTAAGGAATGGTCTAATGGTGGAGGAAGAACACAACTGCAGGCTAGGATTGTTTTTCTCGATCTCTCCAGGTTTGATACCTCCTGCTGGGCTGCTTTCTGAATGTCAGTAGCTATGCGTTAATGATTCATTCCTCTCATCAGCGGTGGGTGATTTCAAAGAGAAGAACAGGGCCCACATATACTACAGTTGTGTCGACAGAACAGGACACACAGGCGTAGGCTTAGCACCAGAGTAATTAAAGGAAGGTATGGGATACTTTTTAATACATTTTCATTGGACTGTTGGTACATTTGTCTTGAGTAGGACACGCATACAGCAAATAAACCCTTTTTCTTTGCCATATTTGCACAGGATTACTGTTACAGTGATTGGAATGTTGGCGATAACAGTTTATACATGCTCCTCAGTCATTTAACACATTGTTCCAGACAACCTATTTGCCAATACGGATACAATTTTTTCAGATACTCCACGAATACACCCTTCACTCAGGTCTTGGACAATGTCCTACTAGCTGGCATTGTGTACAAATTAAGTCAATGTAATCTATCCTGGCCGCCATAGATATTACCTGTAGCTGACATTACAACGGCAGATCATCCGTACCATTAGGAAAAGAAAAGCCTCCCACAAGTTCTTCCGTGACAGTTCCACTAGTGAAATTCCATGCACAGTAGCCCCGTATCCACAGACATTGCAACCAGAAAGTACTAAAATGATCAGAGGACCGAAAGAGTGCACTGAGAAATACTGAATTAATACAGTGGTTGAGTGTGCTCTGGGCGGAATTTAAATGACTGAATTCTCGGGAAAGTAATAACCTACCTCTAGAGAAACAAAGCCCATCCGCATTGGGGTGGGCGACTGGGCGGTTAACATCTCCACTAATCAAATTGGTGGGCAGTACATGTATGTGACCAGAGTGCTTATTATATGAATTATTTCATACTTTAGATGTGTGTGATGTATATGTGTGTTTGAGAGAGACAAAGCACGAGGTGAGTTTGTTTGTCATGGCTTGTAAAGGAGTGGGTCAGTAAATACAGATTATCAAGATTTTACATTGTGAAAGATGGGCGTAGAAACTTGGGACCTGACCCCGCACACTCTCAAGTTCACACAGCTTCATGCCTGAGCACACACATACACACTTAGACACACACCCTCTTACATTCCCTGCACCAACATGGGGAGTGTGTCCGTGTGTAGGCGTATCCAGTATCTAATGTTGGTCTCAGTGTGCGAGTGCCTGCGTGCCTGTGTGTGTGTGTGTGTGTATGCGCGTGATATTAGGTTTCTACATAACAGGTGGCATAGACTTTGCGTCATCTGTGATTGGGTCAAGTATCACATTTTCTCTCTCAAGTCTGTGATTAACCCCCAACCCCCAGTTGTTGTCAGAACGTTACACACACTTGTAAATAACATGTTTATTTTTTTTCTGTGACAGAATGAATGAAGCAAATACATTATCACTTATTTGGGGTTCTATAACATTTGTATAGGTCTGTAAAAGGGGCCAACTATGCTGGGTCAAAATGATACATACAGCAAAGTCAATATATGATTAAATGTTGCTTTTGGTAGCAGCTTCGTACTCATCACAGACCTGCTTTGTAGTGGTTCTCCTGACCAATGCTCTCTCAGTAGCAGATGATAGCTTTGTCCCCCCCACCCCCTCCAGATCCATGCAGTGAATCAATTGTGTCACACACTCATACTTAGATTTGGACAGTTTATCTTGACCTGTAGCTCCATTGAAACGGCTCAACGTGTCTTTTCATGACTAGTTCAAGCCAATCTGCTTCTTCAGATCCACGCTGATCTCGTTAGACTTTCCCATTGTAGCATCTGTGACTGAGTTTAGTGAGTGTGTGTATGTACACTTCTAACTATGAGTGGCCTGCTGCAACCTCCAAGAAAACATTACATGCAACGCAATACATCAGTAGAATACATTTTTAAAAGGCAATATTGCATCATAATACAACTTTTTGCATTCTTAAAATATCTGCTCTGCCAAGCCACATCCCTCTGATTTTAATGTCATGTATCCACAAAGCCCGGTTTACCAGTACAAATCTCTTCCATATCAAGTTACAGAAGCTAAGAACTGTGTGGTCCCAAGTGCTCCAGATCATTGATTGGAGCCTTGAACAACACAAATTGCCTATATGCTTATAGAGCAGCTGTTGCTCTCTAATTCCCTGGTCTTGACATACAGCCCCGGAAGAAAATTAAGAGACCAGTCTGGATTTTTCTTAAATCTTTACCTCTACATTACTTATTGAAAATGACAATATATTTATTGTGAATTTGGTAGAAATGTTGTCAGAAGTTTACATAATAAAATCAAAATGTTCATTTTACTCAAACATATGCCTCTAAAGAGTAAAACAAGATACACTGAACATTTAAAGTGGTCTCTCAATTTTTTCCGAAGCTGTAATTCATCTCCTGATTCTATAAAAAAGTATTTTACTTCTGAAATTGTATCCTGTATATGTAAAGTAAAAATGATGAGGATTAAAGGTTTGTAGTGATTGTGAACATATTCTGTCTTAGGCAAAATCTTTATGTCGTCATTGCTGTCAACTTCAGTAATGTATAACTAATGTGCGTCGGCATCGCATTATTTAAAATAGATGATACTTATTTCTGTCTGTGTGTTTCTGCCTGTGTGTGTGTCCAGTCATGGCTGAGGATGTACGGGTACCTGCCCCAGGCCAACAGACAGATGTCCACCATGCGATCGGCCCAGATTCTGTCCAATGCCATCAGCGACATGCAGAGGTTCTACAGCCTGGAGATCACTGGACAGATGGACCCCCAAACCATCAGGTCAGCATTATGCCTTCGAATATATAGACCACTCTCGCAGAGAAAAATATGGCCCCCAAACCGTAGTCAGAATGTTACTTTTTAGTTTAGCAAAGCCCCTGAACTGTTTGAATGGGATGATTTGGCCTAGCATTTGGAACTATGGCCTTTTTCCTTGGTAACTGGCTGCTGTTGAGCAAGGTGCCCGGTCTCCGTCGGTTGCTTGAGAGGCTCAGTTGCTTGAGAGACATCAACAAGAGGCGGAAGTAAGGGTGTTTCTCCCCTTATGTCCTCTCTTGGATGCTCGCACGCACGCACGCATGCACGCGCACACACACACACACACTCATTCATCGCTTTCCGGCTCCTGACTTGTTTCATCTCCATCAGTGCAATGAAGAGACCCCGCTGCGGTGTGCCTGACAAGTTTGGAGGCCAGATCAAAACCAACGTGCGGCGGAAACGCTACGCCCTCACCGGACACAAGTGGAACAAGAGCCACCTCACTTACAGGTAAGAAACTACTCGCACAATACATGCCTCAAAGTCCTTGTCATTGGTGCCTACTGTAAAACATTATGTATTTAAATTGGGATTTGAATTTATTCAGGTATTTTAAATTGTATTTATTGTTTACTAATCTACACAGGGATATGTTAAACTGTTTTTCTTTGTCTCAACCCCTCTCTGTTCCCACAGTATCCAGAACTACACTCCCAAGATTGGAGAGTATAACTCGTACGAGGCCATCCGGCGAGCGTTTGCAGTGTGGCAGGGCGTGACCCCGTTGACCTTTGAGGAGATCCCCTACCAGGAGGTCAAGTACGGCCGCCGCAAAGAGCCCGACATCATGATCTTCTTCGCCTCGGGTTTCCACGGAGACAGCTCTCCCTTTGACGGGGAGGGGGGGTTCCTAGCTCACGCCTACTTCCCCGGACCTGGGATGGGCGGGGACACTCACTTTGACTCAGATGAACCGTGGACCATAGGCAACGAGAACATACAAGGTACAGGGTTACTGCCAGTATTCATTTGGAATGTATTTTCTATTATGATTTTTTAGGGACGCTGGTCATTTTTCTTTGGCACAATCAAAAGTTCTAGATAAAAAATAATTAGTTTCAATGTTCTAAGTATTTTAAGCTAAAGCATTCCCCCTTCTAGAAAAGGTTTTGAGGACTTTAAAATGAAACAGTGTCTTGACTGGGTGTTTTGCTCACGACTTTAATGTTGTGTGTATGGTGTCCTGTTCTATAGGTTGTAATGGATCTATATAATAGATTGCAAACAGCTGTCTCCATCACTTTCCTCCACAACCTAACTAGAGTTGGCATCGCTCAGCTAGCTACATCATCTCTCATTTGTCAGGCTCTCCCGCTTCTCCGTTTACCGCTGTAAAAAAAGTTCAAAGTCGACACTTGGTGTGACATCAGTCTTTGGCCCAACCACTTGATTATTAAATTTACCCCCAATTACCCTAATAAGGCTTGTATTGACATACGCTCATCTACAAACTCTGTGATCCATGCACTGTGGTCAGTACAAGCTGTACTAAGCACAAACCCATGCACACTATTTATACTGTGCTTGTGTGCTTTTGAGGACTTCACTTTGTTAAAATCATTGCCAAAACCAAACCGTATCCCTCACCTTTACACTTTCCTTAAGATAAACCCCTAAACCCAATTACAACTCTGAACAACATTGCCCGGCAGAGAACTAATCATATGCACACACAAGGATTAAGAAAATATTTAATTTTTATGAATCTATACTTAGTCTTCAGAGCTCCTCTTCTGGCTGTGAACCCATTAACCCTGCTGACTAGAGAGGGATTTTTCTGACAATAGGCTTTCCTGCCCTGTTATCTTCATATACACAGCAGTCACACAGACAGATAAACGTTGCATGTGTGTGTGTGTGTGTGTGTGTGTGTGTGTGTGTGTGTGTGTGTGTGTGTGGGATGTTCCGGTGGGACTGATCACAGGGACGCTGGAATGCCACAGTAAGTGGGAGTGTGTTCCACTCTGTGGGGTCTTCAAACTGGTCTCTCTGTCGCACCACTCTACTTACACGGCTTAAAAGCAATGTACAGACAAATTACAATCGTGTCTGACTTTAGTTATAGACACGTCTCCAATTAGTTGAACTTGTCACAGATGTTGTAGTCTCCGATATACTGCAATGGCATTTTAACTGCCACTGCTGAAACCATAGTGCCCTACCCTTCGTGAAACCTGACCCTGGATAAGCGGTTGAGGATGGATGGATGGATGGATAAGAAGTGAGACTTGAAAACCCATGTCTAAGTATCTGGCCTGGCAAAGTGTCCTGAAGCATAGAACAGAATCAGCTCTGACCTATGACGTCCTCTTGGTTGTACTCAATCAACAGAATGTAGCGTAAGAATCAATAGTTACGCATATACAATATTAATATGCAACATTTGAAGGTAAAATCAAAAATCAATTTCTTCAATTTTTTTGTTGTCGTTGTGGTTACTGTGTTTTGTTTCCTGTTTCCTTGACCTCAGTTCCATTTGTTGTCAGTGAGTAACAATTCTGTCGGGCTAAACATTTGTGTTAAACCAATGTGAATAATCAGCCCCCCCCTTTTGGCACGGATGCTCTGACAAAAACAGCTTCTTACGCCTTATCCAAATAACTTGCCTACACACTCGCACACTCAAATGCACTTTACACAGATGAAATGAAATGCTGTGGTGGTAAAAGGTCAGTAGTTTTTGGTGGTCAGATGAGACCAATGTGAGTGAATCACTGGCAAAGAGGCAGAGCAGGCTTGGAGAGTGCACCTTGGTTGTTATGGTGCTGCTTATAGGTCTCACTGGGAGTCCCCTTCACTGCTGATGAATGAGGTATGAGAGACATGCTAAACAAGTGAACAAAGCTTCAGGGAGTTCAAATAGGATTTGAATGACTAAATATATATATATGTGTGTGTGTGTGTGTGTGTGTGTGTGTGTGTACTTGTACAAGGAAGTCAGGATTAGCAATGGCTGAACTTCTAGCTTTTGAAGTTTACTCTCGGTATTCTGTGACGACCTGAATGGTTGTCACAGTGACATAACAAAGGCCTCTTTATCTGCTCTGTGCTCTGTCTCTCTCTGCCACTCTGGGCTCACCCCTCTGCTGTTTTTCTCTCCTTCAGTGTTAGCTGCAGCTCTGTATGCCATGAGGACATTCACATGACTCTGAAATTATAGACAGTGGTGGGGAAGATGAACTGAGTGTACCAGTGTGTGTGTGTGTGTGTGTGTGTGTGTGTGTGTGTGTGTATGTGTGTGTGTGTGTGTGTGTGTGTGTGTGTGTGTGTGTGTGTGGGTGTGTCTGTGTGGGTGTGTCTGTGTGTGTCTGTGTGTGTTGAGGCGATGCACAAGGACAGCTATTCAAAAAATCCTTGCTTACCTTGCATACAAAGCTGTGACATCACCAATTCTGCTGCATGATAACTGGCACGACTTTGACCAATCAGCATGGGGGACATTCAGGCCAGAAAAAATGACTTGTATAAGTTCAAGGTTCACCAAGAGCTGGGTTCAGGCAACAAAAGGGGTATTGACTAAGGGGGGAAGTACCCACATGTGTGCTGGCTTCACTTGAGAGACAAACTTGTGAGTCAGTGTCTTTGGTTTTTGTCTGTTGTGTAGAGAGAGGCAGTTGATGCAGTGGTCAGTGTGTCACCGCAGTGGACAGCGGTATCCATTGATTTGGTCAGAAATGTTAGAATGTGTGCGTAAATTATATCAGCAATTGTCGACGGGCCTGTGTGTGGTTTATCGGTCAAATCTGTAGAGATAATTATTTACATCATAACGGGGGGGGGGGGGGGGGGAGACAATGGACGGCCATTATTATACTAACGCTCTCTGCTCTGTGTGACTTGCAGCTTACACAGTCCTAGTGTGCTTTTCACCAGACACACATGTATAAATGCAAGGGGGAATTCTCTCTTTCTTTCTTTCTTTCTACGTATGAAAAATGAAGCCCATATTGTCCACTATTTCCCCAGTCAGCTAACTTATTTATTTGCCTCATTGTATCTGTTTAGGCAATGACCTCTTCCTAGTGGCAATCCACGAGCTAGGCCACGCCCTGGGATTAGAACACTCCAACAACCCTCTGGCTATCATGGCTCCCTTCTACCAGTGGATGGAGACTGATGAATTCCAGTTGCCTGAAGACGACCTGCGGGGCATACAGCAGATCTATGGTAGGATGTGTTTTGGGTGAATCTCCTGGGGCCTGTTTCAGGTAGCTGGTTTTACATACTCTGGGTTTAACCCTGCGCTCTGAGTTGGTAAACTCAGAGCGCAGGGTTGATAAGCAACTCCGGGTTTTCGGTTTCAGAACAGTGGATCAGCGTTGGGTTTATCAACTCTGAGCGTGTTCACTCTGGGTGGAGCGTGTGCATAAAAGCCATCGTCAATGGATCGCTGATAACATGATTCACCATGGAAACAGAAGAAACAAATGATTGATCCTCCCACTTCTCCACTTCTCAAAAAAGAAAAAAAGAAATCTCCGCTCCTCCCACTAGAGTTAGAAATATTAACGAATGAGCTTATGGTAGCCTATGGAGAAGAATTAACGGGATATTGTCTCATAACTCTGATCTAATCTCCTCGGCAATTCAGAAAAAAAACAGAGCAAACATTTTTTGTCAAGATAATCATTTCGCTTCCGTATGAGAAGCCATAGTCTATTTTAAAAAGTTACGCATATCAGCTGTAAAGTAATAAAGCTGGCGCGGCACAGCATTGCTTACAGTGCCTAAAGCCTACTGTGCAGTAAACAGAACAGACTGTCGCTTCTTTTAAATGGGGAGTGAAATACATTAACGTCAAGACACATTAGGTGACAGTTTCCATTGAAGAGCCTGATTGATTTATTACCAGATCCATTTTCCTCAAGTGATCACAGTTTAAATTATTATATCATTTTTATATTCATATTAGGCTATTTAACGAGGCTCGTCTGTGACTTTAGGATCGCACAAGTGAACTACAACGATCGCGTGCAGCCGCAGCGTTACATGAATCCACCTGACATAAATCTGTTCAGTGGCACAGACGTTAAAAAACATACAATAGGCTACAAATAGGTTTATTAATCTGAATGTAGAGCATGTCACGATGTGTAAGGTGGCCGCCTATATGAACGGACCGAGGGCTGAGAACAAGGCTACTGATCAGATAAATGATTGGTCAAACGTAAAATCATCAGGAAATGATAAAAACATCCCGATGGAGATTTCTATGGAGTGATTTTGCTTCAAACTGTACAGGGACGCGTGTGACAGTGACACTCTTTCTTCTGTCGGAGCTGCAGCGTAAAGTGAAAACAAACTCGGGTAGGTCTAACCACCTATCCAGCAGGTTAGACCCACGGCGTATGTTGCCGCAGTAACTGACTCTCGGTTGCACTGAACCTGATACCTGAAACGGAAAACCCAGAGTTTCCACCAACTCAGAGCGAACAAACTCTGGGTTGCCTCAAAACCAGCTACCAGGTAGCTGGTTTTGAGGCAACCCAGAGTTTGCACATACTCAGTAGCTGCTACCTGAAACAGGCCCCTGGTGTCCAATGTGTATTTAGCATTGTTTGTACAACACGGTCGGCACATCTACATCAGCCTTTTGGTGATCGCACATGGATTTTATACCGTGTGCTGTACATCAAGGTTTGTCTTAACAATAGAATCAACAACCGAAACATTTCTTGGGCGCTTCTTGGGATTTTTCGGAGCTCCCGCGGCAGTGTCGGGGGGGCGACACCAGTTTGTAAACGAGTGCTGTCGAGCTGATACGCTTGATCAACTTTGTGTCGACTAACCGTTTGGCGATGGCCTTAATGTAACCGACATTCATTTATGAAAAAGTTTCACACTACAGCTTTAAATCATGACATGAAATGTTCTATGCCTCTGAGAGTTTCTATGCTCATGATTGACTTTCTTCAGTCAGCAAATCCTATTCTTCATCATGCACAATCTGGTAAAAAAAATAGCTTTAACCCACTTTGTCCCTTTAATCCCTTCAGGTCAGCCAGACAGCGGTCCCACCCGCGCCCTGCCCACAGTGACACCCCGTCGCCCTGAGCCCAGGCCCCCTCAACCCCCTCCAAGACATCCTGACCGGCCCAGGACCACCGACAGACCAGACCACTACGGACCCAACATCTGTGAAGGCAACTTTGACTCTGTCGCTATGCTCCGAGGAGAGATGTTTGTTTTCAAGGTAAGTGGCGCTATTAAACTCTGACTGCTATCTTGATTTAAGTTATGAACATAAAACATTAGAGGAGATACATGAACCTTCACAATGATTGTACAATGGTTTATTACGTGTCCTTGTGTGGCTTTGGCCGTGGCGCTGTCCAGACAAGTTAACTGTGTCAATAAATTAGTTGTTCTTCTCTGTAGAATCGGTTTGAGACGAATGGCGTGTGCGCTGCCAAACAAATGGTCTGTTTTCAATCAGGTCCTTGTGGATTGTAAAGCAACAGGGCGAGGGTTTTTTTTTTATGAGACGGAACAGTGTTAAAGAGGGCGGGGTGTGGTCAGGTGTTTGCCCTTAAATACTCTCTGGACCCACACAAAACATGAATAAGGGCTGACACAGCACTAAACTATTAGCAGGGATTTAACTGTCAATATGCTGTTGTTTGGGCTGTCAGTTGGGGTTTATTAATTATTGACTATTTAATGTCTTTTGATATTATGCAACTCAGCCCTGTGGTCGTTTGATTTGAGATTTGTTCGGTGACTGTCTATACATAGTACAGCTCTATAAAGTTAAGTATCAACGTCAGAGGTTTTCAGATATTACACAGAGACAGACAGAATGGCTAGGATGTGATTGGTGATGAGTGATATGACATTTATAGATGACTTCAAACAGCTGAAGATATCCAACAATATCAATCTATCAGCCACATCATCATAGGACTACAAATACATGGGAAATCACCTGGACAACAGACTGGACCGGAAATGTAACATGGAGACTGACCTACAGGAAGGGTGTGCAACAAGATGTCATATACAGTATAGAGTTTATACAATATAGATATATAATCAGTCTGTTGTTTCATTGATGATAAAGAAGGCTGACACTCTCACTTGGTAGAAACGGAATATACTTTGCATAAGTATCTTTTAATAAGTGTATAATACCTTGAAAATAAAAGTTGTTGTTTCTTGAGCAGAACGGAGGCCGCCATGTTGCACCGCCATGTTTCTCTAGTAGCACAGAATGGACAAACGCAACGATCTTACACATTTTCATGTACTGTATATAGTGAGTGTCTGCCGGAAATGCAAGTGTTGGTTGACAACGAATAAGTACTATGGAATAAACAACTAAATACATTTTCACCTCATCACTTGATATTGTGGAAAGACTTGAAACAGTGCTGGATTAGGCCATCTTAAGTAACAAGCTCATCTTCCTTGAAGGCCACCATAGCTTCTGTACATTCTCAGAACGGCTGTGGTAGACACGGAGCGTTGCAATTTTGAACTTTCACCACTAGGCAACACCAAAATACACATATTAATACTGCACCTTCAATCATTTAAGACGATTGTTTTTTGATTCTGTTATTTTTTGCCAATGAACAATGCAATTTCCCCTCTGGGTATATTAAGTATGTAACCGGAAGAGCATTTGCTATTGTGGGAGTAGTACATGACAGAGCCCTGTCCCTCGGAACACACAAAGATCAGTCTATGAATATCTGCTATCTCAGACTGTAAGTGTGTGTGTGACACTGACCAGTAGCTGTGAGCCTTGACGTGCAGCTGCCTGGACATGTGCTGTACACGGTCAAACAGTTATAACTGTGCTCTGGGGTTTCATCTCAGCCAGCAACCTCTGTTATTGGGTTTCAATCACAGACATGAAGCTAGTCTGGATAGCATTAGCCACTGTCCAAAATTAACTGTGTTCCTTGCCTACCAGTTGTTCGGGTGGAGGATTTTGGGGAGAAAATGGCAGTTGGGATAGAGATTAAAATTCAAATACCTCAACTGCTCCACTTGCTCTCCCTATGGTCCCTCCCTGACACGCTCTACACCAACAAAGTCGTGCCAAAGTGAATGAACAGTCCCAACAGCCAATAAGAACAGAGAATCTGAGCCTCGCTCTGATTGGTCAAAGTGTACATCTCATGTTAACTTTGACCAATCAGAAATCATATACCCCAGCTTTAATACAAATTAAGTGTTAAAGGTGGAGTCAGCGATTCAGGAGAACACTTTTTGACAAAATCACTTTTTGTCAGGATCAGTGACTCTGTAAACGCCACAGGCATGTTACTAGCTTCAGCGGGGCCCCCTTTGTTTACATACCTGTTTACAGAGCCTAGGCTTTGTTTTAACACTGGATTTTGTTCAGTTAACTCACAGTACAGACAGGTACCGAATCATGAGGAGATATTCACTCATTTTGACAAAAAAAGATGTTGACAACAAGCGCTCTCCAGAAGCTGACTCTACCTTTAATACATGTAATATGGACAACAAGCAATAGATAGGGGAAGTAATGCAATAAGTTGAATTGCTGCACAATGGTGATCTGTCTTTCTATGCTGTTGCTCTATGCGTAGGTGTAATTTGTATCACCTCAGCACCACTCTCTCTTCTCTCTCACAGAGACCTGTCCTTTTAAAAAAAAACAGGAGCGGCTCTTTCATTGACTGGCAGTATGTCTTCCTCTGGAGGGGCTGGACATAAAGACAACCAGCCGAGCACACTGACTGCTGTGCTGCTTGCTTTTTCAAGATTGAAACTCACACACTGAGAAACCTGCTCTTGTCTGTACATGCTGAGGACTAATATGGTCAATTCACTCACTCTTAATCTGGTTCCACACAAGGAGCTGTCAGAGACCACACAAATGCAGTGTGCTTCGGTTTTGGGGCCCTGTATCATCTCTCTCTCTCTCTCTCTCTCTCTCTCTCTCTCTCTCTGTGTGTGTGTCTTTCTCTCTGTCACTCTCTCTCTCTTTCTCTCTGTCTTTGTGTTTCTCTCTCTCTTTTTGTGTGTGTCTGTCTCTCGGTCTCTCTCTATCTGTATCTCTCTCTCAGCCTATGCCAGGTTGCCAACCCATCTCGTTGTGTTCCACTCCATACTCCGGTTTGCGCCGTGCTGTCTGCCAGCGCCCTGTCCCTGCGTGAAGGACAAAGCTGGGCGCGCGTGCCAGAAAAAGAAGAAGCAACTGAGCATTTTACCGTTACATTATCCAGGACAGGCAGGGCCACTGACTCACCACTTATGAATGGGTCTGAGGGCTCCTGCTGTAAATCTGTCCGCCGCTGTGCGTGTGTGCACAGCATATACAGTAGATAGTAGATACGAGTGTTCAAAAGCACGGGTGTCTTTCCGGGCTATAGGATCAAAATGTGCTACCAGTGATTTCCCCTTGCACTGCTGACTCGACATCAAAATTAATCAGTTATTTAAAAAAAAATAAGTTATCTATTGCAGCAGGTTGTGGTCAACAGAGAGAGGGGTTATAAGGTGACGTGATGAAGCCACCAGAGCAAAGAATGGCTATTAGTAGCCTCCTAGCGTTCCACTTTTGTTAGTTTATTACACTGTACGTTCTGGTCTAGTTGTCTTGTAGTACGCTTGACAGGAAAGCCACCAAGCATTACCACAGTGCTGTCTGACCTCAATGTGTTGAAATCATTCCACATTCATATGACCAGTGAATACCTTTCATACAGCAGCTACACTGTATATGTGCATCCTTTCCATCCTGAATGTGCACCGCAAAACTTCTTGTGCGTAGGAATGTTTTGAAAGGGGCAGTTAGATACACACAGAATGAGATATGATCAAGCCATATGTTTTGGACTTATTTGGGCATTGGTTTTTTACTTTGGATTTATTTGTAGGCTTTGGGTCTCAGCAAGGAATTCAGAAAGGCAGGGGAAAAGAAAAACTATGGGCTATTTTCGAGCTGTGTTTATACCTGATGCTAAGAAGTGATGCACACTCAAACCACACTTGTTATTTTTGTCCCCTCAGGGCCGTTGGTTCTGGCGGGTGCGAAAGAACCGGGTTCTGGACAACTACCCCATGCCCATCGGACACTTCTGGAGGGGTCTGCCCGGGGACATAGACGCTGCCTACGAGAGACACGACGGGAGGTTCGTCTTCTTTAAAGGTAAGCAGCAAAACACACACACGCACGCACACACACACACACACACACACACACACACACACTCACTCACGCTAGCACACAAAAAAATGTGGGCTAATGGCTGCATGCTCCTCAACACACAGAATATTGCTACTTTTTCGCTAATCGTTTTTGAAAATGTTTTGGCCCATTCGGGTGTAGGCTGGATAGTTGAATGTTAAAAAGTACTATAGTACTGGAAAAGACACTCAAAGTTAGTAAGTGTTGCCGCTCTATCCTCCCAAGGGAATAAACATACAAAAATAATCCTCTTCAGGTATTATTAGCTGCCACTTAGAGCATGACAAAATTCCAGTAGCAACAACAACCGCCTTTAAGGATATGCATATTTTTTTTTAAACAAGGGTACTTGCTGCCTAACAGCATGCAGGGAAGTAACCAAGTCTGTGTCACAGAGCGCTATGATGACAAACAACACACAAGTGTTTGGATTCAGTTTCCTGTGAAGCATGGCTGTTTACTCAGCCTGGTCGGTACACAATAATAGTTGGTTTCACTGGAAGCTAGAGCTGTAGCACAACATCCAGGTTTTTACCATAGGTTAGTATGTTTAACATATGTGGCACTGGGCAGAATGAGTCAGATCAGAACAGATTCCTTTTTCATCTTCATTGCAAATTCTCAAAGTCGTTCAGGGTTGTATCAAAAGCGTATGGAACATAAGTATAGTCTCCTGCATAGAATAAACCATCCACCATCTGGTTTTTCTCCTTTACAACCTCAACAAAGTTACAATGCTCCATGGTGATATCAAGCCGTCCTGTCTTAATACACTCATATTTGACCGTAAAACAGATTCTGGAGGATTTTTTTTTTCATCTCCAGCAGATAACTTTGAAAGATATACATTACCTCACCTTCTTCTTATGAACACATACGGTTCTACATAATGTATTCTGCATGCTAGAGGATAAATCTCTTTTAGAGCAGGTCATTATTTATACTGTGAGTCACAGTGAGGGGCAGCTCGTCTTTTATAACGGTGGATAAAGTTGTGGGATGAAAAAGAAAGAAAGTCGGTCTTTTTAATGCAGCCTGACTGTGGGAGCCACGGGCAGCTGTTGATGATGAGGAGGGGGAGGTGATGTCATCGGAGAGCCTCTCAGTGTGACACTTGGCCGAGAGCCATTAGCCAAAGAAAGAACAAGAGAGAGAGAGAGGAAGTGGATGGAAGGAAGGGAAGAAGGAAGGAAGGACTGAGAGCTCAAGAGAAGGGGAGACAAATGCAGCACATCTGTCAGCGTGAAGCCTTTCCCAATCTTTCTCCATTTGTGTTCTCTTGCGCTACAAGCAGGCATCAGTCATGGGCTGTGTCCCAATCCCCATACTTCCCTGATATATTTAGTATGGTGGAAAAAAATATTTAGGATGTCTCAATACATGTAGTTGGATGCAGCATGCTTAAAAAATACCCGTATGCCCTACTACAGTCGGTTCTGGATTTATTTAGTGTAGAAGTGAGCATGCTTTTTTTGGGCGATTCTGACCCACAATCCACTGTGCAGTGGAAGTGACGTCACATCGACGGAGCCTACTTGTGATAACAACCAGCAATGCAACAGATATAAAAACAAGAGGCAAGTTGAAGGCGCGATGATATGATAAAATAAATAGGTAAAAGTATGTTCCAATTGTATGCTTTGTGCATGCTTACTACATTATTTTTATGATCAGCTGGAGTATGTAGAAAAGGTCAAAAGAAAAGGTATGCCATTTTGTTCTGGCTTTGGGAGCTGACCTGTGTGATTTTGATGTAGACAAGTATTCCACCATACACCACACCTAAAATCAGTCATGGTAATGGCAGAAGACAAGCAGACCCACAACTATCAGAGCATACGTTATCCTATAGGGGAAGTTAGAATGGCCACTCCCCACTCCCTGCTGTGCCCAACCTAGTGTTTCCTTTACGAGGCCAGAGTTTAGTTGCCAGATATCGACAGTATCGTACCAAATCTACATTGACGTCATTGTCCTTAGTTTCCATGCACTGAACTGCTATTCCCAAAACGAAATAATTACATATAAGTGGAAACAGGGTGTGTGTAGTGTATTGCAGCACAGTATATGATATGATTTGTATATATATAGTGCATGACAGTGAGGACAACAGCATGGGTTGTTGTGAAGGGTAATCTCATGAGCTGGTGATGTCATCAAGAAAACTGTTGTATTGACTTCCATTCTCGGGAGTTTGAACTCCTCATTTCCACTTACCAACTGCCAAGAAAGCTAGTTTAAACTTGGCACACTATGTATTATGAAATTCAAACGGTTTGTTTAATGTGGATAAATGGACGGGGGGCCAGGGTGAGTATATGTATGGATATTGGATGTATTGGCCATCAGATATCTGGAATATCTGAATTTTGAAAGGTGTAATCTAGACATGGAAAGAATAGGAACATCCAACATTTTCACACGATCTCAGAAGTACAGTAGTATGCAGACCATGTTTTCATCCCCATTCTCTTACACAGCTGTTGTATTAACCGGAGGTTCCGACAGCTGTTTTTATCCCAAACAAGCCCGGACTGCAAATGAAAACACAGCATTGCCGGTTGATCCCATTAGAGAAACAACAGTTCCACAGCAGGAAGGAATCAAATCTTTAAGGTCAATGTAGCGCTGTGGTGTGGTTATATGGAGAGAGGCATGGAACAAGTCATGGGATTTTACATCGGGGGGGGGGGGACTGTGTGCACCGCGGGAACCCTGGGAAGCATTGCGTCATCCACTTTTTCTCTCCAGTGCTTTTATTTTGAAAGGAGCTGGGTTGATAGATGGATGGATAGGTGGGTGTGTGTGGGTGGGGGTTGATAGGGAGTTGTAATGGTGCCAGGAGGAAAGGAGTCCCCCCCCCCCCCCCCCCCTGTCAAAACTTTCCCTCTCTGCCAGAAATCTGCTGCTTTAGCCTGACATGAGAGACAAGCCGCTCCCAATGGATAATTACAAGCCAAACCCAGTCAATGATGTCGTACTCGCTTCTGCTGTTTTTTTTTCTGATCGCTTGCCAACAAATCATTATTGCATTCCATTATTTACAAGTGTGTGTGTGTGTGTGTGTGGGAGCTGGTTTGGTTTCTCTCATTTTTCTTTTGTTCTCTTTTCTTTTGTACCTCATTTAATTTCAGTTATTTAACATATTCTGTGCCAGCAAGCGAATCGCGCACGAGCAGGATGTGTATGGATACATCTGGTCTCGTATGTATTTGGACATGTGTGTGTGTGTGTAACCGAATGTACATGACATATTCATTATTATTCATATGTTTGTGTTTGTGTCTATGTGTGTGTGTGTGTGTGTGTGTGTGTGTGTGTGTGTGTGTGTTTACATTATTAAGATCATTCCAAAAGGGTTATTATGAGTGGGAGTGGATTGAAAAGGTACCATTGTGTTCACCATTAATCTCCTCTCCTCTCCATAGGAAACAAATTCTGGCTGTTCAGGGAGGCTAACCTAGAACATGGCTATCCACTGGAACTGATTGATTTTGGCCAAGATATTCCCTACGAGAGAATAGACACAGCCATCTGGTGGGAGCCGTCCGGCTACACCTACATCTTTCAAGGAGACTGGTAATTTAGCCTACAGTACATGCTGCAACATCACATAATATATATATTAGTATATTCTATATTTGTTTTGCAAATAATCTTTAATCCTGAATAAATCTGAGTTATTGTCTCACTCAGGATTAGTTGTAATCTTTCCAATAACACAAAGCATAGCTTATTAATAGCAAAGTATACACTAACTTTGTGTCAGCTGTACTAAGTTAGCATTCTAAGGTTTTGTGATAGTTAGTTGACAGGATATAGTAGAGGACAGTTTGAAGCTTTTATGGTAGTCCACCTGGCATTTTTATATTCATATTATCCAGACAGAGATCACATTATGCAGTAGAGATAGTATTGGTGCATTTATTATTTAACAGTTATGTGAACTGTACAAATGAAGTGAAAACACCTAAGCACCGCTGAAGAACATGCCGTATAACACACGCTTTTGCAAGGGAAACATATTTTTCACAATAGGAAAAATAATTACAGTTAAGGTCTGCAGATCTAATAAGCCCTCGCTAAGAGTAACAGTAGGACTGGGTGGTTTGCTTGTAGTGCATTTTACAGTGAAGAGATTGAAATGTTCTGTGGAAACAGCGCTGTTCTATACACACACACCATGTAGGCACAGCATGTACCGTGCTGCATGAGGAGTCTCTTCCGCTCTTGTTTAGACAGTTGATAAACAGTAACCACCGTGCTTTCCCGTTGCTGTGTTCAGGTACTGGCGCTTCAACGAGCAGTCCCGCCGCGCCGACCAAGGCTACCCCAAGAATATCAACGTCTGGGGATCCTCAGTGCCTTCTTCTCCCAAGGGGGCCTTCCTCAGCGACGATGGGGGTGAGGAGAGTGGTTTTCTCTGTGTGTGTGTGTGTGTGTGTGTGTGTGTGTGTGTGTGTGTGTGTGTGTGTGTGTGTGTGTGTGTGTGTGTGTGTGTGTGTGTGTGTGTGTGTGTGAGAGAGAGAGAGAAACGGGAAAGGAGGGGCTGGGGGCAGACAGAGACACAATTTGACACAAAGAATCCAGGCATGGTCATGCAATCATGAGGAGTCAGAGGAACATGGCGTGTGTGCATGTGTGTGTGTGTATGTGCGTTGGAAAGTGAATTTGAGCCAGCCCTGTCCCCTTTGTTTATTTTTCCATTAACACAACAGATTGTTTTATTATTAAATTTTTATTTTATTTGATGTATTCTCTTAAAGTTAATTGTGTTCTGCTGTCTTATTTCTTACATTCTCATTTTATTTTCATATTTATTTGTAAGACATTGTTGGAAGGAGCTTGGGGACAAATCATGAACTTTTGGGAAATAATCCCATGTCAAGTAATTCCTTTAAATTGCATCTCTTTAAATTGTCCCGTTCCCTGACTTCCTCTGCTCTCCTTTGCCCCCTTCCTCTCCTCCAGCCTACACCTACTTCTACAAGGGCTCTAAGTACTGGAAGTTTGACAACCACCGCATGAAGAGCGAGCCGGGCTACCCCAAGTCCATCCTGAAGGACTTCATGGGCTGCAGCGGGGACCTGGACCCGGACAGAGACACCCCGGACACCACGGACCCCGACGCCGGACGCAAGTACCCCGACGTCAACAGACCGCCGTTCAACCCTGACGGGGGACGGGACGGGGACAGAGACAAAGATCAGGACGGGACAGACAGGGACACGGGGAAAGGCACAGACACAGGCACAGACACAGACACAGACCAGGACTACAAGGAGGGCCGAGAGGAGGACACCAACGAGGTGGACGTGGTGCTGAAGGTGGACGACAGCGAGGAGCGCACCATGAACATCCTCATGGTCTCCATCCCTCTGGTGCTGCTGCTGTGCATTCTGGGATTGATCTACGCCATCATCAACACGCTGCAGAGCAAAGGGGCGCCAAGGCTGCTGGTGCACTGCAAGCGCTCTCTGCAGGACTGGGTCTGAATCCCCCCGTCATGACATAAGGGGGGGGAGGGGGGAGGGGACACTAGAACTTTGAACAAAAAAAAAACAATATTGGACCTTTAGACACAGCGCCTTCCCATTAATCCAGCCCTCTCTTCCCTGTGATACTGTGGAGCCTCAGTGGCTTCTTCTGCACCTCTTAGTACTTGTATTAGTAGATCCAATCCTGTACTAATTCATACACACACAAACACACAAGCATAAATTATGTCTTACAAATAAGCCTTGTTTCCACTGAGCGGTACGGTGTGGGACAGTACAGCAAGCATCCATTTGTGTTTCCACTGTCAAGGATGAAAGGATACCAAAACAAGCGAACAGTGTCGCACCTATTTTTGACACCCTTTCGTTAGGATACCAAGCCGTCCCAAAGGGTCGGTTCCCTTCCGAAACGTGCCGAACCAAACTGTGCTGCGCTGCTCAGTGGAAACGATGCAGTCCTGTACTAATTCATACACACACAAATGCAAGAATACATTATGTCTTACAAATAAGTACATACCCCTCCCACAGACACACACACACCACCCTAACTTCCTCCCATCTCCCATGGTGCTCTACAATGCCTTGACTGTAGTCTATTTATATGAGAGAAGTTTGCACATTGTTTTGTTTTTATCTCGTTATTTTTGTTTCGGTTCATATTGTGTGACTTTTTTGTTATTGTTATTATTATTATTATTTCTAAACCAGGAAAGCCGTTCCATTCTCTGCCCCGCCCTCCTCCTTCCCCCATATCTCACTAGGGGCTTTTTTCACTAGCCGATAGCCCTACATCTGCTCATGCTATCACAGTTGCCACTAAAGAAAGAAATTGTTAAGGAAATAGAGCGATTTTTACACGGACCACTATGCTCCCAGTAAGTTCCCTTATCCTCTGTTTTTTCCCCCTCTGCCTCTATCTCTATCTCTTCCCTTTTCTCTGCAGTACAGTATGTCATTGGGTGGGTGGGAGGGAAACAGGTTTGGGACACTTGACTCTAGTTTACATTGCGAGGTATTTTGGACGAGGCTGCGGTTGTAACTCTGAAGTTTGAATCAGGTTTTTTTTTTAAGTGGCACTGCTTTGACTTGAAAAGATGATTCCAGTTTATTACAATTTGGATCTTATTTTTTAAAGGTAATTCAACATTAATAATTACACTGTACTCATCAAGGTAGTTGCTGAGATCTGGGAAAGTACGATTGACATTGATGGAAATATGTTGACGGTGCAGGATTTAATCAAACAAATCCTTATAGACAAATGTATTTGGAGGACAAAATAAAGACAGCCAGTAAAATATCGACTGTTGATACAAAGTAGTTTATTGACCGCTGTGTAAACAATGAGGGATTGCTTATGTTTGGGGTGTTCTCACTTTTGGTTTACCTTTTGGATTAGATCATCCTTATAACATGGAGGAATATGCTTATTGACTTCTCTGTGGACTGTAAAGGGACAGGATTGATACCACTCTTATGTCCGTACACTGAATATGAAGCTACAGGCAGCAGGAGATTTGCTTATCTTAGCATAAAGACTGGCAGCGGGGGGGATCAGCTGGTGAGGCTCTGCCAGCCACTCCAAATTGTAATTTGGTATCAACAATGTTTTATATCTCGTTTATTTTAAGCCGTTGTAGTACATTTTGACGCGCTAATTGGCAGATTTTTTATTTTATTTTTATTTTTTTTACGGCTCTGACTTCATATCCAGTGTGCAGACACGAGTATCCATCTTCTCCTGTAACTCTCAGCAAAACAGAAAATGAGCCTATCTCCAAATGATTTCTTTAAAACAAGGGCGGCTGGCCTGACTGATGGGGTTTCTTGCCTTGTTGGGCTGCGTTGTAGCCATTTTGCTGTGTTCCCTGATATCAGCAATTTCTTGTAATGAGTACAAGGTTGAACACAACAGATAGACATGATGGCTTTTAAAATAAGACCCGAGTTGTAATAAATAGTCATTCACTTCATTAAATTCCACCTTCTACTGCCTTTGTTTTCCTTCTTTATCTGTTCTGCTGCCCCACAGTTGGACAACAGGTCCACCTATCTTTCTTTCTTCTCCTTATTTGGAAACCATTCAAAAGCCTCTCTGGGCTGAAAGGGTAAACATACTTCAAAGGGGATCTCGGCCCCTCAACTTTCATTTATGTGGCTAATTCTCAGAGAGCCTCCCTTTCTGTCAATGATAAGAGCTTTGCTTTGCGCTACAGAGGAGACGGACTAAATGGATGATTTTAAAAGGCAGCTCACTGTGAAATAACACAAGCGGTGGAGCATTCATTGCACGTGTGTGTGTGTGTGTGTGTGTGTGTGTGTGTGTGTGTGTGACATAAAACAAGGGAGAAACTAGGCACAGCAGAACAGGATGTAAGACCATAAATGCAACACAGCAGTTACAGGCTGAAGCTAATGCAGCGTGCAGTTTGTAATGGACTTTTTACTGCTAGTGTTGTTGTTTTTTTAAAAGGAAAAGTATAGGAAGTTGATTGATCATGACCCGGGGTCTGTCTGTTGTACACATAGCTGCACACACACTAGGGTGGGCTGAGGCCACGCAGGCCTCATGTGAACACAGACTAATCCTCTTCATTAAAACACAGCAGGTGTGCGCAAATGCTGTTAACCTCTGTGACTCCTAAACTAAACCTTGAACTCTCAGAAGCCAAATTACTCCTTACTCCCTTTTCATCTCCGAAGAACAGAGACTAGAGGAGGGGAGTGTTGGCACAATACTGTGTAGATCAAGATCACAGCAGAGCTTTTGAATTGTTTTTAGCTCCTTTGCTACACATGGTTGCCAGCCATTCTCCCTAACAGACATTGGTTTCCATTTAGTTGTACGGGGTGTGCAAATCTATTTTAACACAACAAAATAATGTATCTTTGACCCAATGCAGACTTGGTGTTCACTTGGATGGGTTATACAACTCAAGCAAGTGTCAGGAGTCTGCTTAGGGATTTATATATCGTCCAAAAATGAATGGAAACCAATGGCTGCCATGGTAATCAATCAACACATTCTTTATTAGCGACAGGTTCATTTGACTTGAACCGTTTATGAATAACTGTTTCAGGGATTTCTCGGGTCAGGTGACATCAACCATATGCTTGTGAAAGTAGCAGCCAAGATGTTCAAAAAGTGTAGCAGAAATTGAAAATGTGAACTTATTCATCCTACCATCTGCAGTTTTTGAAAATGTATTTTAAAAAGTAAAAGTAGCCGAATTTTTGAGTCCAGGCAAACGGCTAAAATGAGAGAGAGAGAGAGAGAGAGCGAGAGCTTCAGAGGAGACAGCTTTAAAGACTGCACCTTCAAACATGAATGGCAGGGAAAGCTTATCTGAGGTGGCATTAAGAAGTAGGCCACCCAATCTGTCCGGAGAGGGCTCGGGTTACACAGATGTGGACGGGGAGGGTGAGCAAAGACTGTATTTCCTTTGGCTGAGAAAAAGGAAAGGGGGAAGTGGTGGGGGGATGGAGGGAAGGAGGAAGGGCTGACCTCGTCTCCTGAGCTTGCAATGTTTGGATCTCCAGAATAAGGAGGGGTGGGAAGAGAGAGAGAGAGAGAGAGGGACTATGATTGCTCTATCCCAATGGCAAAAGCTCATGTGACCCAAATTCTCGACACCATGCGCTCGCCAAAGAGGAAACTTAAGCTTACTGTGTAGATAGCTGACTTTTTTTAAAGGAGTGCTGCGAGGGCTTCGCTTGGAGTTGTGTGTGTGTACCCCATGACACCTTTTAAAGCCTCTGTTAACTTGGTCTAAAACAGTAACATTCATTGTATGATAATGTTTCAGTAAGGTTATACAAAAATCTAATTGAAAATAAATGTTCATAGATTTTATAAAAAAAAACTTAGTTACTATGTGGGCGTAGCCGTTTCAAACTATCTCCACGGCAACAGTCATTGTTTGTATTGAAAGCTTGTGCAGAGAACTACCGTGCCTGGCTCAAAAATACTAACCATTAGTAAGAACCAGAGCATAGCCCGCCCTCATCTAAACAGAATTGCTGTAAAGTTTATCGAATTTAAATGACAATGTCTTTAATTTGATTTGATAATTATGCGTAACTCTTTTTCAAATGCTTACTATCATGCAATTAATGGAACATCCAAGTTACATAGAAGGATGTTGTGGATTTGGTTTAACAGGGGCTTTAAAGCCTTCGTATCGATCTCCGATTGTGCAGCAGACTTGCTTCAGCTGTCTTTGCCCTGTGGCCACTCAGAGTGAAGCCTATACGTTGACAGACGGTGCGGACACATAACACTGCATGTTCTGGTATAGTCCCTTTGGCTAGGTGAAGACAGGTCGAGGATGGACACGGACGTATAGCCTGTAATGTCAACCTGACACCTGTACTGAAAGCAAGAGAAAGAGAAAGGCATTATGGGCCGTCATCACATGTCTGGAGATTGATGGTTGGGCCCAGTCGATAGCGGTTGCCAGGAAACGGTGTCCTGTGTCCGTCTTTCACCTCCTCATCATAGTCCGTCAGGGTTGGGGGGTTGGGTTGGCGGACGTAGCAGCTAATCAGTGTTAAAAGCAAACCCCAACCCCCTCTCCTCTCTCTCTCTCTCTCTCTCTCCCATCCTGTCCTGTGTACTGCTCTCTCTCCCATTGGTCCATCAGCGAGTGCTTGGATAGCGTGCTGTCTGGACAGGCTCACAAAGTGCACACTCATTGCCCCAGAGCCCTAGACAATGGACATATAGTTGACCACTTCAAAGCTTCAGTAATCGCTTCAAAGTTGAAAAAAAAAAAGTAAAAAAGTTGAGTGTGTACCTGAGTTTGATTCACTTGAAACTTGAAAGTTTTGGTGATTCAGCAGTTCTGGAGACTGTGTGTGTGCAAGGGGACACTGACAGGGGATCACAGTACATCAAACAAAGAAGAAATATGGGTTAGGATGCATGGGGTGTGTGTATGTGTGTGTGTGTACGTGTACAACTACTTTTGTGAGAACCAATTTCAGTTTCAAACCTTAGGAATGAGGACCCTATGGGCGCATCGGGACAGGCCTTTAAAGGGATGGTTAATGGTTACGACTTTAGGTTTTAAGGTTCAGGTAGTTAGTGTAATGATTGGGGCTACATTTAGTGTTGATGGTTAGGGTAAGGGAATGCATTATGTCATTGAATGTCCTCACAAGTATAGCCGCACAAACTTGTATGTGTGTGTGTTTTTATGTGTGTGTGTCTGCGTGTCGAGGTGTTTCAGTTAATCAGCCCTACTCTCCATAAGTGAGGCCTGTTTCTCGACTGTAAATCTCCCACACTCTCCTTACTGAGCCCAGCCCTCTGAGCCCGAGGGGATCGTAATAATAACAATAGCCTCTCTCTCGCTCTCTCTCTCTCTCTCTCTCTGTCTGTCTCTCTCTCTTTCTCCTCCCCCCTATTTTCCTCTCTCTCTCCCTCACACACACACACAAACACATGATTGTCTTCCCTAACCTCGCCTTCCTTCCCACCTCTCTCCTTCCCTCCCCTGTAGAAAAGTAGGCCCAGGTCTGGCTTCACGCTGTCTTTAGATCCTTGATCAGCAATATTTAACACAGTGGAAGGATGAAAACAAAGACATGTCAATGGAACATCACATTCACTGTTACAGTTGCATTTAAGGCTGAAGTTTCTGATGTGTAAAAGCTATAGTGCGTAACTTCTTTAGCCCCCTTGAGGAATTCTGCGTAATTACAACAACATTGTCTGCGCATCAACGTGACGTAAGCCTTCGGTAATTGAGTGCAGACTTCTTTATCTGTGACGTAAAATAATGTGTGGAGCTGATAGGCCTAATCGACTTTGGTTCAACTCATTTGGCAGTGGCTTGAATTAGATGGACATTCATTTGTATGGGAAAAAGTTACGCACTATAGCTTTACGGCCTTGTTCAATTTGAGGTGCGGGGCCTTGATGGAAAAAAGTCAAGCCCCACTGTTTTGGTTCTAGTTACAGGCTTCTTAAAAAAAATGTGTCTTTGATTTTTGTGAACATCTCTGTTAAAAATCTCCACAAATGTTCAGAAGGCAGGTACTCTTCTAGCTGTGTGTGTATGTGCTTGTGTTCTCTCCACAGTCATGTACGCCTGTGTCCTTATGCGCCTCCTAATAACCACAAGCTTCAAGAAGTCATTGTAAAGTCACAACTGTAACCCCGACAAACAAGATCAATGAAACTGTCAAAAAAGAAGAAAATGAAATCTGTCCACTGTGATATACAGGTTCAGCTCCATTGGGGAAGACTTTACGGCTTACGATGGCTCTCTTACGCTGAGGATTTGATGCTTCTCAATTTTTTTTTCTCCCAGAGTGCATCTCACCTTGCCCATTGAGCCTATCCACTCTGAAACCACTCATTTTTCAATCACCACTTGACTGGCCCTAACCGCTCACCGCAAGGGATCAAACAAAAGGCTGGCTGACAGATGACTTCCAGTGTCTGTGTGCGGTTGTCTTGGCCCCTGGATGAGTGAAGAGCAATGGGCTCTCATTGTGTGCCTTCAGACAGACAGGCATTGGAACTGTTGAGCAGCCCACTTAACAAAACTGTTTTCATCGCTCAAATGCAGCTATATAACAGTAGAAAGCGTATGTTGTTGGATTCAGTCAACTCCGCACCGAACCATCAGTAGATGAACTTGGCATCTCACACTAGAGCGTCTTGAACTTCTCATTACTACTTGAGTAATGTTTTATTTACTTTATGAAAAAAAAAACTTACCATCATCCCTGGTTGGGATGAGATGGGGAAAATGAAAAGAAATTATGTTTGTGTTTGTATTTGATCATTTGTTTTTATTATGAATTGATTTGGTGCATTTGTGTTTCTCTCCAAACTTGATGACATTGTTTTGTGTTAATAACATTCCAATAAGTTGTTGTTCTTGATTGGTTGTTGGTGTTTTTTTTATTTTTTTTTTTCGTTTTCTGTAGAAAAAAAAAGTAAGATTTTATACATATGTGTTGTTGTGTGTTCACCTCTAGTTGAGTGTGTTAACAAAGCCATGCTGGACATGTACACATTAAAAATTGCTCTGACAATATTGTGTCTATAAAGCTTTTTTTATGCAGTGACTGTGCTCAATAAACGATCAGAGAATAGAAAAGTTCACACACACACACACACACACACACACACACACACACACACACACACACACATACAGTACACACGCCCTCCGCTCTCTTCCTGTGGTGAGGTCACTGTCCATAGGGCCTTTCTTCCTGTCTCACACGGGACAGGCAGCACAGCCACTTTATGGGCCATGGGAGGTGGGAAGAGAGGGGACTGGCAGGCTGCCATCAGGCCACATGAGTGAGTGTGTTTGGGGGGGAGGGGGGGATTCATTGTTCAGAGCTCCACTAGGTTTTTTCTTTTTTTTTTCTTTAATGGATTTTATCCAAACGCCAAAATGACAGAAATGACCGACTTTAATGAGATGTTTTGGAGACCGAAAATGAAGTGACACCCACTCACATCCTGTCACAGGCGTATTTGGCTAAACCTGACACCAGAGGAGGGTTATTTAGTCTTCATATGTGAGACCTCCTGATTCATTAATGGAGGAGTCGGTCTGAGAACTGCAGGGTTTCAATTGAAAGAAATTATGTGTTTACCACTGGGGGTGTGAAAAACATTAACCATAATAGAGACATGTCTTCAGGGGTTAGAGTGTCTGGCCCTCTGATGGTCTGATAAATCAATCCAAAGCGGAATATCTTGCCATCTCTTGCATGAATAGCTACAAATGTCCTAATAAGTTGAATCATAACTTAAAGCAACAGATCCAATAAAAATACCGATGCCAATTTGTTCCTATACTGAGGTAAAAAATATATAAAGAAAAACAAGGCACAAATAAATAATTAAATACATAAAATGGCAGAGACAATAGTATAGCAGTTGGTCGTTACAGTCTTTAGACAACTTTATTCAAAGTGGAGGATAACTATATGTTGAAGCCAATTTTCAGATGCTAAAATGCACTGGCGAGCGTTTATTGCAGCAGGAAGGTGTATTGTGGGAGTGACTCAAAACAAGTTGTCCATGTTCAGGGTAATGAAGGAACGCCCAGAGCAACGGTCTGGCTCTATAATCTGTTTTTTAACACAACACAGAAGAACAAGCTATTACAGACAAACACAGACAAAACTCTGTGTCTCTATGGCTTGGTCTTTGAATAGGATTTGATGAATAAGAAGAGAGGATATCACTCACTTTATTGTTTGACAGCATTCTGACTGACACCAGCGCGTCAAATGTTCGACCTGTTTCCACACGGAATAGATTCCAACAATGATCTGGTCTCCACAGATACTTGTCCATATTTCTCACACCACTCCTGCAACATGATCAAAGTCTGGCTAGATACAGTTTTGTTTATCACTACTGTAGTTAGTTATTTTGGTATATTAGTGTTTTTTTTTAAATTGCATACAAAAGATTTGGCCTTCAAAAAAATCCACATCCGTTTGAATAGCAAAGCTGCCTCTCCATTTTTATCCATGCAAAAATGAGCTGTTTAAAGGTATGGTGCGTACCTTTTTCAAATAATATATAATAATAATAGTCGGTTACATTCAGGCCATCGCCAAATGAGTTGACACAAAAGGAAAATAATCCTATCAGCACCACGAAATCTGCAATAATTGACTTGGTGGCCAAACACAACATTGACAAAAGCCGAACTTTTTTAGCAGACAGTTACCTATTCGAACATACAGCAAACATGGAGCTTGATTCAACTTTCTGGCCCACTAACCCACTCTGTAGAGGGGACGGGAACAGTAGAGTTGGTTAATAGTGTAGGTTTGAGATAAGGACACACATTTTATACTATGCCTAGTTATTTTAACCTACATTAAATATTGATTAGCTTTATTGTCCATTACATCTCCTCTATGATGGCTATAGAGCTTAGCCTATCTGAGAGATATACTATTTGTACTGTAATTAGTACATTTAGATCGACTGTCTGTGTTTTGCTGATCCCATATCAGATTCAGAATCGGTCTTAAGTCTGGAGGATGGATGCACAACCAGCACACAATCTCTCAGCCTAAATAATAACCTCAGATGAACTGTTGACAATTAGCAAGCTTCGTTTTCTGTTTTAAAGACGGACATACCTCTGTACACTTTGTAAACAAACAACTTTAATGGTGCGTGCAGTGCGTGCTACAGTGTTTGGGTACGTCAGCCTGATTTGCTCTGTTTCCTTGCCTTGTAATGCTTCCCTGATGTGTATGTGGAGCCGGAGTCAGGCGAGGATCGTAAAGCTTGTTAAATCTATCTACTACAGTTAGCACCAGGTACACCCTGTGGAGTGCTCTAATTACTAGCAGTCATCTCTCTTTCCTCTGGGTAGAGATTCAACTCACTTTTAGCCCCACCACAACACACAGAGGAAGTTAATCACTAGCAGATACAGCTAATAGGTCTAACCACCTGTTTAAGAATATGTTTACAGTAATACACCTGCTTGCAAGCAGAGTACACTGGAAGTAACTGAGGATTAGTATACATTTTAAATTTAGTTTATAGCTGGAACCTTCCAACTATTAAATAGTCTTTGTGAACAATTGTGGATCATTCAGAGAAACCAGGACAGTACTCCTAGATCGCAGTTGATAATATAGTATAGCAATGCTAGAGGTCGTCTGGTCCACCACTTTGGTCCGGACTAAAACATTCCCAATACTACGCTGTATGACCAAAGCTGCAAAACAAAATACAATTCCCATGAGCCAATAAAGCAAATATGGTTAACATTATACTTGCTAAGTGAACTATATGTGAGCATGTAAGCACGGTGACTTCCATCCGCTCATATGTTTAAATGAAGTTATTTTACTAAATGAATCCACAAGATGTAAACAATCAGTGACATCAGTGCTGTGTGTGAGTGGAAAACAGAGTTTAAAGATGTTGCTTAATACAAGAATACCATGGTAGAACAGAGATAGGACAAGACACAGTAATGACCTGCCTGCGAGGGTATACAACTACACATCATGCCACCACATGCACAGTCTATTCACACACGTCTCTGAGCCACTATAGTGTGTCCATATAGACTTAAGTCTTGTTCAGATATACTGAGCTACACAAACTGCTTTTACCTGCGCTGTGTTTGGGGATCACATGGAGAATAGAGAAAAACTTCAGATATTCATGGTTGGTGGAATTTTGAAAAAAAGTGATGTTGAAAAATAAAATAGGCAGTTAGGTGAAATGTAAAACAGAGTAAGTGTGCTATAAATCCAAGGTCTCCAATGGTCCTTTAGCTTGGCCTTTTCTTTAGTGAAACATAACTTATTTATATTGGTTGATTAGATCAGATTAAACTTTAATGTGTGCCGGGGCTGATCTGAGGAGGCAGATAATGGGAAGCAGCAAAGAAAGAAAAAAAAAAAGAATAGAACCGACGGGCGTTCATAAATTCAATACAACCTTTGAAGCACACTGCAACATGTTAATGGGGAGATGTTGAGAATTGCAGCAGGTGACCATATTAAGGATATGAATAACGATAGAACATATGGCTAACATGTAATGGAACACGACAGTATGGTACTGAATGTTATATTCAATAAATTAGAAGAGAAAAAAAGTCTGGTATTCCCCCTGCCATGTGCTGAGGGTCCTTAAACAAGTATTAAGTCATTGTATATGTGATGTGGTATAAATTCCTCAGCATGAAAACCACAGTTCTGTCCCCACTCCTCTTCCACTCCTTGACTTTTTATTGTCTTACAGTGAGGTAATGTGGAGGTAACATCTGGAGCTTTGACACACATTACCACAGCACAGGGTGTGGAGATGCTGCTGCAGGGCGGCAGGGCGGCATGGCTTTAGTAGTGTGATTACCAGTGTTTAGGCCAGCGCTAACAACACACCCTTGCTGCGACCACACCAAACGCGTTTGGGGCGGTCACTTTGCGTACAAAGACAATGATCGTCATTTTGCGTGTTCGTGCCACGCCAAACGCATCATTCACGTCGTGCGAGAAGAATTTGCGTCTATTCGCGTCTGTACATTGACTTTGTATGCAAAGTGACCGCCCCTTCTGCCCCAAACGCGTTTGGTGTGGACGCAGCATTAGTCTCGTACATCCAGACCAAACTACAGCTAGTAGTATGGTTGGACACTTTATCGTTTCGTGGATTGGGGGGAAAACTGGACTGTTTTAATGTATTTAAACCAATCTTGGGCGTAGCTAAGCCCAGGAAGCCGCAACATGTCATTTCAAAACAGTGCAACTTGGTGCCGACCATGGACCTATTATAATAGATGCCGACCGACACCGTTAATGTAGCACGCCGTGTGTGTGTGCAGCAACTTTATGAGATGGATACAATAATGGACCTATTATAAAATAGCTCTGAGCGGAGCATAACTGGTTTACTACTGTACAGCTGGGAAGGGGAAGGGGAAGGAGAGGGGTTTGGCTAAATGATCTGTCGCTAGTGCAATACTAGTTGTCCATATCTGGTTAGCCAGACTACCACAGCCTTCATGCAAAATACTGGTTGGGCAGATGTGCTGGTCATTGCTACAGCGTAAGTGTGATGCCCACCTCACTCAGGCCATGTTATAAAGGGAGCTCTGCAGACACAATTTAATGAAGCAAGCAATTCATTAAGGATAACCACAGGATAAAGGTGTGGGTGTTATGAGATGTTATGAGGTGCTATGAGACTATAGCACTACCCCAAGACAACAAGTGGCATGTTTAACTAAACACTTCTATAACAAACAAAAGCAAGTTGTTGGGCTGAAAGGAACAAGCCTTCCAGAAGGGAGAGAGATGGAGACACCCTGGAAGCAAAGTGACTTACAGTCCCCTCATAAGTATCGGAACAGTGAGGCCAATTCCTTTATTTTTGCTGTAGACTGGAAACATTTGGGTTTGACACCAAAAGATGAATATGAGACAATAGATCAACATTTCAGCTTTCATTTCCAGGTATTCACATCTGGATCTGATACACAACTGAGAAGATATAATTTTTTGAAAAAGAATACAACATTTTTAGGCAAGCAAAAGTATTGGAACAGATAGACTTTAAATAAATTAAAGTGAATAAAACGTAATATTTTGTCGCAAATACTTTGCTTGCAATAACTGCATCAAGCCTGTGACCCATTGACATCACAAAACGTTTGCATTCTTCTTTTGTGGTGCTTTTCCAGGCTTTCACCGCAGCCTCATTCAGTTGCTGTTTGTCTTGGGGGGTTACTCCCTTCGGTCTCCTCTTTAGCAGGTAAAATGCATGCTCTATGGCGTTTAAGTCTGGAGATTGACTTGGGCAGTCTAAAACCTTCCATTTCTTGCCCCTGATTAACTCCTTTGTTGTTTTTGCAGTTTTTTTGGATCCTTATCTTGCTGCATGATGGAGCATCTTCCAATCAGTTTGGTTGCATCTTTCTTTAAATTGGCAGACCAAATGTTTCTGTAGACTTCTAAGTTCATTTTGCTGTTGCCATCATGTGTTACTGTGTTGTTGTCAAGATAAACCTTTACCAAAGTGATGGAAAGGCTAAAGTTTGGAGAAAGAAAGGATCTACTCATGATCCCAAACATACAGGCTCATCTGTGAAACACGGTGGAGGCAATGTCATGGCTTGGGCTTGCATGGCTTCTTCTGGGACGGGCTCATTGATCTTCATTGATGATGTAACACATGATGGCAACAGCAAAATGAACTCTAAGTCTACAGAAACATTTTGTCTGGCAATTTAAGGAAAGATACAACCAAACTGATTGGAAGATCCTTCATCATGCAGCAAGATAATGACCCAAAACACAACAAAGGAGTTAATCAGGGGCAAGAAGTGGAAGGTTTTAGACTGGCCAAGTCAATCTCCAGACTTAAACCCTATAGAGCATGCATTTTACCTGCTAAAGAGGAGACTTAAGAGAGTAACCCCCTAACACAAACAGCAACTGAATGAGGCTGCGGTGAAAGCCTGGAAAAGCATCACAAAAGAAGAATGCAAAAGTTTGGTGATGTCAATGGGTCACAGGCTTGATGCGGTTATTGCAAGCAAAGGTTTTGCGACAAAATAGTACGTTTTATTCACTTTAATTTATTTAAAGTCTATCTGTTCCAATACTTCTGCTCGCCTAAAAATTTGGTGTTCCTTTACAAATAATGATATCTTCTCAGTTGTGTATCGGATCCAGATGTGAATACCTGGAAATGAAAGCTGAAATGTTGAGCTATTGTCTCATATTCATCTTTTGGTGTCAAACCCAAATGTTACCAGTCTACAGCAAAAATATGGGAATTGGCCTCACTGTTCCGATACTTATGGAGGGGACTGTACATAGAATGCCCAATAGGTGAGGCCAAGCTATCAGTGAGGACCTGAGGGTGCACACACAGGAATAGGCCTCAAATCAAAAGGGGAATTTTTGGTTTCTTCTTTGGTCATAGTCACCCATGATCAAAGTCCACTAGAAACTGTCAGCGCAGCAACTTTTTCCACCTGAATTTACGATGGATGACGTTTGGGTATTATACCTCTCTATTCTTCTCACGTTCTCTCAGCAGCATTACCTTCAAGGCATGCCTCTATGTCATTCCACTGCTGAGTAAGCCCATTGCCACTCTTTCATCAAATGAACTGCAGCTGAAGGTAACCTTTAAGTCAAAGTCAGTGAGACTTGTACATGTGTGAGCTTGACCATGTGTAGAGGTGTCTATTGTCCCCTTGACACCTCTACACTAGACTAGTCAGCTGCTTAGGAAACACAGCTGGAGCCGCTAAACAACACCTGCTAGCACTCACAACTTCCATCTGGACACACAAACATGCAAAGAATGCATAGATTAGCATGTAAAGATGCAGGTGCATGAGTATACTATGGAAGTAAACACACAGGCACACTGGTGGGTCTCGATAGAACACTTCCTCAGGGCTCAGTCCCCTGTATGTCTATTATTAAAAGACTGAAGTTTGAAAATCCAAACCATCTGTGACATATTTATTTTTTAACTTGCCTAAATTGACTGTTTGCGAGCCTGGACGGTCTAGTCAGTCCCTCTCCTTTTTCCTGAGAGAAAGTTCTGACCTTTTCTCAACAGCGGAGGAATCCAAAAGACAAGCAGACTCCTCACTTCCCACAATCCCTTGCTTCATGAAAGCCTTGGACCAATAAAGACCCAGGAGAGACTGGAAGACGATAGCAGGAGACTTCTATTCTCAATATGAATCCTCTCTCATATCTGCAGAATAGTTATCGAAAGCGTGTTTTGGTTTTTGTCTGTAAAAAAAGTAATACATTTCCCATTTCCCAATAGTTCCTGTGGGATGCTGCTGCCAATGTAGGGGGCAGACAGTAGAGACTCAAAATAGTATTTAGAGAAGAAATATAGTCTAGTCACAGTCAAATCTAAGTGGAATGGTCATTGTGGAGAAAATACATACAGAAAACTACTTTTTTAAATTGAAAATCTTACACAGTAGGCTACAGCTTTAAACAAAACATATAGTGAGCACATCCCTCAGCCTGTGCAGCCTTAAGCCTAAAAGATGGCCTGTCAAACTCTCTGCATTGGGCTCACACGAGACATGGAAGATTTACCTGGTCATCATGGTCCCCTGACTTTATATCACTGTCTCCCCAAAAACCTTTATTACATCGTATGTCAACTAACTGCAGTGGATGATGTGTAGCACCGTGCCTTCAATGTGCATCACACAGTTTAGAGTACAAAGAGAAGCCAGGTGAGGCAGTGAGATTTTCAAATGCAAACCTGCTGTGTCCATGTGTTTCATTATGATATAGTTTAAGAGTCTAAAGTCTGTAGGATAAAAGCTGTATCTCTTTGGGTATGTGATCACACTCTTACGTTGATGCATTAGAATGTGTATTTAGGCAGACCAAAACCTGGGCTGGGCCCTTGCTTTACCGCTGATGTTAAACCTATTATCATAACAACTGGCAAGAACGCTCGTGAAATGATGGGATGTAATAAAGTTAATGAGACACATGGTGCGCGTGTGTGTGTGTGTGTGTGTGTGTGTGTGTGTGTGTGTGTGTGTGTGTGTGTGCGTGTGTGTGTGTGTGTGTGTGTGCGCGGTGAGGGAAAGCCATAGAGATGTTCTCTGTCTCAGGGACCAGTCTTCACAATGTAACAGAGGAGTAATAGTGTGCAGTGGTGGACAGTGGCACATGATCATTGTAAACCATAATGCAGTAATGCGATTACATTCCTGGTTATGATGAATGACAATTATAAAGGATACAAATCTCTGAGAGCAAATGGAGAATATCTTAACACTGGATTAGAGTTCCACATGTTAATTATGCTGAAAAAGGGCAGCATTACAACCATACTGGGTTAGGGTACGGACACATAATATGGAGGCATAAAATACATATTGACATCATGGTCGCCTTAAAGCTATAGTGTGTAACTTCTGTTGCCCCATTAGGAATTTTGAGTTATTACAACAACAGTGTCAGCGCATCTATAGTACATAATGTAAGCCTTCGGGGATCGCATATGGATTTTACACTTTATGCGTACGTCCAGATTTTTCTTAGAATCAACAACTGAAACATTTCTTGGGGGCTTCTTGGGATTTTTCTGAGCTCCTGCACCAGTGTAAGGGGGTCACACTAGTTTTGTAATGCTGCCATACTGAGAAATAAAGAGAGAGTTTTGTGGAGCTGAAACATTTTATCAACTTAGTGTCAACTCGTTTGGTAATGGTTTGAAGGTAACGTCATTCATTTATATGAATAAGTTATGCACTATGCCTTTAAATCATCCTTTAATATTGTTTTTCTTCTTCCATGGTTACTACTTGTTTCACTCAACTTTGGTAATTGTCTGCCATGTGTGTTGTTAGGGTGTGTGCGATAAGGGTTGTTTATTGCAGGTTGTTCAGCTGACATTGCAGAACACTCAAACACACAGAGATGCAATAGTCAAACATTCCCTACCCATGACTTCTGGTACCAGTCTCACAGCTGTTAGTTACACACACACACACACACACACACACACACACACACACCACACACACACACACACACACACACACACACACACACACACACACACACACACGCACACACAGAGCTACAGACACCCACGATACCCCCATCACTGAAGGGACATCTGGAGCTGGCACAGTCCGTTTGGAGGCAGCGTTAGTGGGCCACACAGCAGGGGGGGAGCCCCTGGTCCTGGACAGGCTATGGAGATGCCGTCATGTTTTCCAGGCAGCTGGAGCAGGGATGGTGAGGAGGTGCCACTACCTAGAAAACAAACAGATGCCAAATGGAGAATGTGTGTGTGTGTGTGTGTGTGTGGGTGTCTGTGTGTGTGTGTGTGTGTGTGTGTGTGTGTGTGTGTATGTTTGTGAGGAAACAAGAAACTTTTTATGCACCAGGTGGGTTCCTCTAAGTACTGTTGCACTAATTCTGCTTTGGTGGAAACATTCCTATTCATATAGGATATTTGCCCATGGACATAAATCCTACATAGTACACAATTAACAAGCACATTAGTTCTCAAATCTCCGATACGCAGTTTAGAGATCAGTCTTTAATTTTGAAACGATCAACTTTCTCCTCTGGCTATAAAGGTACAGTACATTAAACTTTTAGAATTTTCACATCAATGCTAAATACAAAGGTGACCCTTTAGGGGTGTCATCTGATGCCATTCTAGTTATTTTACAGTGTGGATGACAGAGTGTATGGCTTGAAGGCACAAAACAGGAAGACGTACTGAACTTTCAGCATAAATAGATCCAAGTACCGTCATCCTGTTTATGAGAATGAATGGGATTCAGGGAATATGGTTTTATTTTGGGAAACTTTAGCATGAGCAATAACTCCTGCCTGCCATGACATATAGTTATATAGTGATAAGTTAAATGCTACATGTACCAAAATCAATGTCAGGGATTTTTCAAAAATGGCTTCTTCAGGCATTAGTCAGAAAGCGCTCCTCTACACCTCCTATCCCCCCCCCTTTATCTTCTATCTTTCTCGTGTCAGATTCACTCCTCTGCTGCGCTTCATCTCTCACTATCTCTACGGTTCATTCAGCCGGCTGTCGAGCAGAGTCTGTTCTGTCTACGTCTTCAACTTCTCCATCAGAGCTCGCCCGGGGGCTAAGAGGATTCCTGTGATAGCATCCTCACAGTGGAGATATGTCTGCACACTGACACACATGAAAGAGAGGAGCGGAAAGGCTGCAAGTCAGAGAGAGAGAGAGAGAGAGAGAGAGAGAGAGAGAGAGAGAGAGAGAGAGAGAGAGAGAGAGAGAGAGAGAGAGAGAGAGAGAGAGAGAGAGAGAGAGAGAGAGAGAGAAGGAACATCTGACTTAGACAGGCTTTGAGTGTCAGGTTGGCAGTCCTCTATCAATTCGCCTGATTGAAATAGTTACATTCTGAACTGCAAATAAGTATCCTTTTTAGAAATGTTTATGGATTGGAAATGGAAAATAAGTTTTTGTAAAACATCTCTTTAATTAGCTGATGTTTAAAGGTGCTACAAGGAACTTTTAAATATTTCTGAAACAGTCAATTTTTTCCTCTGATGATCATAAATAACATGGAACAGCAAATATCAGTGAAAATAAGGTTTTTTTATATAGTTTTTCTTAATGTCTTTGTCATAGGTACGCTCACCCAGGAACTACAGCTGGCGTGGTAAAACCACCATAGTTTTTTTTTTAAAGATATTTTTGGCATTTTTATGCTTTATTGATAGTGTAGAGAGACAGAGTTGAAATGGGACAGAGAGGGGAGTGACATGCATAGAACGACCGCGGGCTGGAATCGAACCCGGGTCCGCTGCTGGCCGAGGCCCATGGGGGGGACGCCCTACCAACTGAGCTAAGGGCGCCCCCAAAACCACCATCGCTTTTGTGCAAGAATTAACACAAACTGAAAGTCTCTCAGAGCACCTTTGAAGGTGGAGTCACTAATTATGGATAATGCTTTTTGTCATAATCAGTAAATATCTCTTCAAGATCTGCTACCTGTACGTACTGTGTGTGTGTGTGTGTGTGTGTGTGTGTGTGTGTGTGTGCGCAACAGCTAAGCTGTGAATTAACAGAAATTCAACACACATACGAAAAGCAGGCCGGTCGTGAGGAGACGTTAACTGATTTTGACCAAAATATAGTTTGACAACAAGCATTCTCCACAATCGCTGACTCCACCTTTAATTAAAGGGGAAAACATATTGAGCCAAGGCCTGCTTCAGAGATGTCCCTCGCTCTTTTTGATGTCTGCAACTTCATTCATTTCCTGTCTGGTTATCAGTCTCTCCTCACCCACTCCTTCCACTGGCCCTAATAACCGCTGTGCCTTTCTTTCTCATGTCTGCCTCAGAATAAAAGGATTCTTGTGCAGAGCGGGAGCACTGTGGCCTGACTCTCGCCTCTCTACAAGCATTCCATCCCTCCGTCTCATCTCAGCCCAGGGCAATGGCTTCTGTCTTCAAGCACCCCTGGCTGGCTGAGTGGAGTGAGTAGGTGGGTGCTTGTCTATCTGCATGGCCAGCTGTCAGGGACTGATAACCAGCAATGAGTGGGTGTTATATGGATTTTTTATTTTTTATATTTTTTGCTTGCCGAGTGTCACAGGCCCCATTTCAATTTCGAAACAGCCTGTACGTTTTTAATGCATCCAATTCAACTGAGTTTAGCAAGATGTGATCTCATGGTGACAAATGGAAATTAGTGCAACCTGTGTTGGTGTGTGTCACAATAGTCAGATTCTGACTTTAACGGTCACATGATCATATTCAGATAAAAAATTATAATTTGGGTTTCTACTAGATTTCATGGTGTAGTGTCCAAAACATTTTTTATTGCACAGGGTGCCATTGCTGAATCTCCTCTTCTCAGCTTCTGTCTGAAACACTCTGTTTTAAAAAGAGAGAGATGTTTTTTTTTTCTCATACTCTGGTAGTCTCTAGTCACTGGTATGTTTATTAGCACAACATGTAACACTGAAAATATGACAGCCGTTATTATTTTCCCGACTTACAGTGAAACATACTGAATGCATACCTTTGTAACAGATATGTCTAGCAGATATGTATCAGATACAACAAGTGTAGAACTTAACACATAAGTAAAGCATGATGAGACTGCTAAACACTGCAGCTATCAAACCAATTTTTGCTCATTGTGATTTTTTAAGATAAAACTTAAACACGAATGTCCTATATTATAAAGAGAGTTTAAAAAAACAAGAAGTACATAATGAACCTCTGCATAAATGCAATAACACCTATCTACTATGACACTGCACACTTATAATTTAGTAGAATGAGACTCGTACTGCAGCCAGAAAAACCAACAAAATAGAACTTGGATCAGAAGGAGCACAGGCACACATCAATATAAAGGGGGAGTATGTGTCAGAACTGAGAGACATAAGAAAGCATGCTGTGTGAAAACTAAATAAGGACCTGCTATAAGAAGATTGTTGCCATGTCTCCTACCCCGGGTTATTCTCTGTTGCATGGAACGTGATTGCATTGGTATTTGTATTTGTATTGTGCTGTCTTGTTATTTCATCCGACTCAGGAATGCAGACGGATACTTAGTTGTCAACCACCTCTGTTTTGACCACAAACTTTACATGCCTGGGGTGATGTGCGTACACACACACACACACATACACACACACACACACACACACACACACACACACACACACACGCATACACACACACAGCACAATTTAGGTCGCAATTTATAGGGCTACTTATCGCGTCAGTAGGCCGTCTGTCTTGTCCCCATCTATTCTTGTCATGCAGCTGTGTAGGTGTGGATGAAAACCTCTTCCTGGATGATACACCACAAATACATTCCACTTAATGAGAATAGATGGCGTTTAAATGCTACGCGGCTAGACCTGGCCGGAAATATTAGGCTCCTAATGCCTGTGCAACCCGAGACCATTCAGGGGGAAATTGCCTTTCCTGGGTTTCCCCTGGGGGCATACAGTATGTCTGGTTCATGACCTCTGTTGTGTGTGTAATCTCCTACTTTGTTCTCTCCCTCTGTGTATAGTGTAAATATAGTGTGTTTTGGAGCTGTGAAGCTTATGCAACAGGTGCGGCAGGTGTGGCAATTAGCAATAGAATCATCAAGAGGGGGGTGCTCACAACACAAGGGAAAAAGGTCATGGTGTTTCATAGCAACAAGCTAACCCCATAACAAGCACATGGGGCTTTGTGGTTTTCAAATGACTCCATCCTAACAACATAAAGAGCCAAATTAGAAGGCAAGATAAAGAATGTCAGAAATGAGCCTTAGGATCTAATGAAGTGAGACCTCAACCACAAGCAGACAAGAGGGAGGGGGATGGAGGGGTTAGGTTAAGGGCTGTCTGCCTGGTCAGGGGAATTACAGTGAGAGCATGAATCCCTTAGGACATGGCATATTGTGCATGCTATACACAATGGCTGGTGTCTGTTGTGTTGTTTTTCTGTTTGTATGGGTAGGCGTGTGCTGTGTTTGTAATGCTACCGAGCTCATGTGATGTTTTTCCCCGCTGGCTACAAGTGTGCAGTTGTCTGACGGTGACAGATATAGTAGCTGTAAGCACAAGAAGTGCTACAACATGGTGTCTCTGACTCAACTGTCGATGTGAAGAATCCTCTATATGAATAATTCTGTCTGATTTTTTTTTTTTAACCGTGTCTCTGAGGTAACTTTCACTGACAAATACAGGAAAGAAGTTGAGTTCGGTAGCTTTTTCTTTTCCTTAGTTTTAAACAGCAGCCATGGAGCCCATTCAGATGTCATGCTGATTTATTGAGCATTAAGAGCGCTCCTTCAAGAAATTTTAAATACTCGTTCAGCATAACCTGTTCATTCGTCACAATTCAGACACGGATAGGGAAAATAATGAGACCCAGTCGAAAGAAAAGGCTGACAAAAGGCAATAGATCCTTCTCGGTATTCTCAGACTTTTATTTAATCTATTCCTTCCTAAGATTTGAAGATCAGCTTTTGTGCATTGGGGAAGACCACCTATGGATAAAGGATTTGTTCAGATTGTGTTGAGACATCCTCACTGGAATACAATACACTCACGCACATATGCAAATTGAAAAAGTTATTGGTTGTCTGTAATCATTCCTCTTCTCCGTAACAGTATTGAAAGCGAATGCACACATTGTAAAATATGGGCACACAAAACCCTTTGTTTCTCCAGTCTCTTTTAACTATTGTTTCCAGCGAACAAATGTACAAGTGACATGGGATTGGAATTTCTACTAAAAAGACAAGAATATTTGAACAAATATACCAACCCAATCTGGCTGAGGCAGGCTGCTGAAGCCTTATGTTATATTTAATGAAATACATTCATATTGAAACAAAGGGAAGACTGTTGATTTTGTGAGAACACAACACCTGGTATAAACTTATTAAGTTCTATTGGTTATTGTGTTCAAGAATTAGCATCTATTTGGGGTGTCCACTCTCCTTTTAGGTCCCTATACCAACCCATGTTGCTCTATAATTGCTAATAGTCACCACTATTTCCACTAGCATATTGATAACTTTGATTGCTGTTCGATGTGTGCTTCATTGCAGTCGTTAGCTTTAGGCTTCAATGTTGGGTGGCCCAGTTGTCCCTCGATGCAGTAGAGCTCCTTGCTGTTAGGGAGACAGTTTAAATTGATTTTCTTTTTGATTCATAATTTCCCCTGAGGAAAGAATGCTTCAATGCCATTTCTTCAAACACTTGAATTAAATTTGAGCAAATAAGTGAATTTATTTAGTCACAGTTGGATGCTCTTCTGAAATTGAACCCTGCATAGTGATTTAGGCAAAGAAAATGGGTGTGTTTTAAATTGAACAAAATCTTGCCTGGTGTATCTTCGAGACCCATTTGCGTCATGTTTGACTGTTCTGTTTTCAGTTAGGAAGTTTTCTATAGAACAGCTCGTGCCAGTGGCGATATTGTTTTCCATGCAATTGGATATTTCAGTCTGAGTTGTCTGAAAATGAGGAGGATGTTTATGGGTAAGTGGCTTCCTTCACCAGATGCTCCACATGCTGCCATCAGGAGGGTAAACCACACAACCAGCCAGGATCATCTGATCTGAACACCTTCTGTGCTTCCAGACAACCAGCTGCTGGACACTTAGTCCTGTGGTCCAAACCCATCTGGACACCTTTAAAAAAAAAACCTTGTTACTCCATTACATAGCCTTGGTGAATACCATCTCATGACCACACACACACACACACACACACACACACACACACACACACACACACACACACACACACACACACACACAGCAATGGACACACACACACACACACACACACACACACACACACACAGATCAATCTATCCACATTACCTTATTATTTTTTCCACTCCACTGTTCGGTCCCTTCTGTTAAAAGTAAATTGCTTTTTCACACTGATGTAAGGTTCCACATATCCAAACTTCTCTACAATGTTGCCTGAATAGGTACTGAGACTTTGACACATAGGGGAGAATGGGGTTATATGTCACACGGGTTGGTTGTCGCAATTGTTATATCTCGGAACCAGAAGGCGCTGTCTGGTAAATGTTGGTATGTAAATATCCAGAATTGGGATCAGAGGTCACCTTCATAGTCTTCCTTGGAATTAGACCGCTGAATTTGAGGTGAGAGGACTGTTTGTGTTTTTCATGTCAAATTGAAAATATTTAGCTCCTCAGTATTTTTCTTCTAGACTTTTACACAATGAGTTTATAACATAACACTTGTTACCCTAAACAATAGTGAAGGGTAAACTATAGTTTAGGTTGTTGTTAGGAAGCTAATTAGTTGTCAGATGGTTGTTGGCCTTGATGCTAGCAAGAAATTCCAGTTGGGGTTGGTCGTCACATTTTTTGGGGGTTTGGTTGTCACATATTATCCAAAGGCTGCAGCCAGAAATAGAACCCAATAACACAAGAACATGTCAAGGTGTATCCTCATTGACACCCCAGAGCAGGAAAAGGCAGCTAGCATGCAAAAGTGAAAAAGGGCAACAAAATCAAAACAACCCAGTGCATCCCAAACTAGACCAGTTGCCAAGGCTACTGCACCCCAAAGGCACACCACACCAGCTGTTGAAGAAGAAACAGAAAATGTGTGTAGCCTAGTTGAGTAGGCTATTATTGTTGGACCTATTTGTTTTGTTCTTTATGTTGTTAGATACAGTAGGCTGGTCTTAATATGGATTTCCTGTTTGTTTATTTATTGCTCATTTCATGTTAAAGTGGCTACGAGTAACTTTGTCGGTTGGCGGCCCCTTTGGACAAAAGCGGTAGTATTTTTACGACGTCAGCTGTCGTAAAGCTGTTCTGTAGCGCGTGCCGGCCGTGCGAGTGTCAAATGATTAGGACGCAATATAGTGCATGTCCGTGTGTTGAAAGTGTGACGCACCGGACTCTTTTCGGCTCTGTGAGAGTGGTTAGTGACACTGCATCAACTAATGCCAGTCAGTGCCACACACCTGATTGCAATGAGTTGATGCAGTATCACTAACCACTCGCACGGAGCTGAAAGATTCTGTGTCCTCACAGAAAGCAAATGAACGAGAGACGGCAGTTAGTATGGATCACGATGAGGTAATGTGTTTATGTTGTTGTAAATAATGACTATTTCAGATGAATAATGGTCATCTGATGATGATGATGAAGCAAAGTAAACTTTGTTTTAGTACCGCTCATTCATTTAGGAGTAAACACTGCAGTCTAGTTCGCTCCCGTGAAATTGTGTACACGTTGCTTGGCAACACCCTCCTCCCGCCCATCTATCACTCTCCCTTTTAGCTTTTCTTCATTGCATTTTGTTTTTTTCTTTGATGGTTCAGTCATTATGACCACAAATAACTGTCTCAAACAAGGCTCCCGCTCCCCTTCCCTCACCTGGAGGGATAGGCTTCTCAAATCGCGTTTTCCATTAGGAAAAATCCAAAGCGGTTTCAACATGACGTTGTAACAGAAACAGTAATATAAAGTGATTAATCATTATGTACAAGGGATATACAATAATGCAGGCACTGTACGTAAGCCAAGTG